>NW_027466054.1:13875000-13880000 GCF_046127955.1 Nelusetta ayraudi | reverse complement strand
TTCGTTACAGCCCATCAATTTGCCGAGTCCCCTCCTCGCTTCCGAAGCAGCGCCCCCCTGTGGTCGGAAGAAATTGCGGGGCCGATCGAGTCGGCAGCAACACGTCAGCGTCGAGTAAATGAACACACGGCGACGCTGACGGCAGATATGAGCTCGGTGGGAGAGTAACAAACTCCATCCCTCCTCTGTGACACACACACACACACACACACACACACACACACACACACACACACACACACACACACACACACACACACTTTTCATTGCCATTTCCATCCCCCACCTTGATTTATGAGCTGAACCCGGGAGATTGCTTTCCACAAGAGAAGGAAACTTATACCAGCCTGCCTTCACACACACACACACACACACACACACACACACACACACACACACACACTGTGCCATAAAGCCATGCTGCCGTCCATGTCAAGGTGAAATGGAGTAGGAAAACAAATAGATATGTTGGTGGCAAACCACTGGTCCAGTGAGTAGTCGTGGAATAACCGGACACACACACACACACACACACACACACACGCATGCACGCACGCACGCACGCACGCACGCACGCACTTTCACGCTTTTTCCCAATCTCCACCCAACAGTCAGCCCTCCAATGATGTGTTCGTGTGAAACCAGCTCCTGGATTCAATGTGTTTGCTACTCACGCAAACAAAGACCTCACTACTTTAGGACCTAATGAGCTTTGGTTACATCCCTCCCCCCGAATTCTGTTCTTCCATTGACTTTTAAAAGTCCACTTCGGAGCGAGCACGCAACATTTTCCTCCTTTCCCACGTGGGCATCTGATCGCAGGTGGTCTTACACATGTCTGATAGATATCTGCTCATTTCCCCTCGGCGAATCATTTCACAGCAGGTCACATGACGCACAGGAGTGGTTGGGCTCCATGTCCTGGCGTGAATGACAAGTTTCTGGAGGTTATTTTCTTTCTTTCTTCGCTGGCACTTTGACACGCCTGCCTGCATTGTTTTGCAGGGGGGTCGGAGCTAGTGAAGTGATACGCGGGTGGTCCCACCGGAATGTTCTGCTCAGATAAACATTAATCTTTCTCCTGACAACAGTCGACTCTGTGACATTCTATGTTCCACAATAGATACAGATTTTTTTTTTATCAGCCGCGATTCCGTCTGCAATTTCGCAATCGGGCGAAATGGCCCGGCCCCTATTTAATGCTTCCCTGCTCTCTAGTGGAGCAGCGCCTCAAGGGGCTGCGACCAAACAAAGACTAATAAGACTATTTCAGAGATTTATACAACATAAAAAACAAACAAACAAAAAAAACATTCTGGACACAAATTGAGCTGATTTTTCTTTTATTTTTTGTCCTATTAAACTTAAGAATTCTGCCCAGCGAGCGAAAAATAATAACGTCTGGCAGGCTCATCATCTAAATGCATTCTGTGTGTGTGTGTGTGCGTTGGGGGGGGATGTAAAAGGTCCTTTAGTTTGATATAGTGCGATATAAAGACGAATGGCGCTAAATCACATTTACAGTCTTATTTTCTACCCATCGCTCTGCTAAACACCTGGTCAGCAGCTGCTACTGCAACTATTTTTATTCAGGCCTCTCTCAGGATGACATTGTGATATATGGCTCTGCGCGTGCGTGCGTGTCGCGCGCGCGTGTCGGAGTATTTATATGTCGTGACGCCGTCCTAACCGAGGCGAAACGCGCCCAAAACGGTGACGCAGGCCGGCAGTCAGCAGGGAATCCAGGGTGTCAGAGCCGCTAACCGGAGACTGATGGCGGCTCACCTGCGCGTCTCCGCTGCTTCCCTCCAAATAGACGCGTTTAACCTCCAGCGGGCCAGAAATAGTGGCGTGAACGACAGCGTCAGCGCGATCTGCAGTCTATAATCGTCCCGGCCGGATGCTGCTGAGCGGAGAGGAGGGCGGCGGCGGCAGCGGCGGCGGTGTGGATTAGCCTACATCAGCGAAGGTCTGCGTGTATCAAAGGATGGAGCGCCAGTATTAAACGTTGCAGGATTTAGAGCTACATCTGCTTCTTTCCTTTGTCCAATCTCAACTGGCACCAGGAACTGAAAGGCGCTGCGCAGACACGACCAGTAAATGCCTGAATAGCAGACCATCCATCCATCCATCCATCCATTCATCCATCCATCCATCTGCTGGAGTCTATGACCCCAGCTGTGATTGGGCCAAGGCAGGGTGACGCCCTGGACAAGTCGCCAGTTCATTGCAGGGCCACAGGGAGAGACAAACTACTCTTCCCAGTGGTAGAGTGTCCACCCTGAGGCTAGGAGGTTGGGTGTTGGGGGTTTGATCCCCGGCCGGGTCATACCTAAAACTGTGAAAATGGTACCCATCGCCTTCCCATTATTCAGGGTTGGACTTGGGGTGTTAGATCACCCAATGATTCCCGAGTGCGATACCGCTGCCCACCGCTCCCTCAGGGGAGGTCAAATGCAGAGGACAAATTTTGCATGTGACAATCACTGGAGCTTTAACTCACACACACCTACAGACACATCAGAGTTCCCAACTGGCCTCACATGCATGTTTTTGAACATTTACATTTACCATGTGGGAGGAACCCAGCCAAGGACCCACACAGACACAGGGAGAACATGCAAACTCCGCACAGAAAGGCCCCAAACCCGGGTTCGAACCCGCGACCTTCTTGCTAACCACTGTGCCATCGTGTTGTCCAAAAGCAGACCGGAGCGTTTTAAAATGTAGTTTAAGTGAGGTGGTTACTGTGAATCAAGCTAATCGACAAAAACCACAACACACCTCAACCTGTGAAACCGTTCTAAACGAGGGCGTGTACGATACCGCCGCTGTCCGAGGTGCTGATCTCGGGAACGCCGGGGATGTGGGAGCTGATGTGGGAAGCCGCTGCCGCTCAACGTGCTGACAGGCAGGATTCTGAGTGCTAACGATGACGGAAGAACAGCAACCTCTACCTGCAATACTCACACTATTTCCAGATGCTCGGCTTTAAATTCTGCTGCTGTGCACCACTTGCCTGTTTTTGTTTTTCATGGGGTGTTGCTGCTTTTGCTCTACATTTTTTTTTCAGTTATTCCGCCGCTAGTTGCCGAGTGAAAATAGGAGAATTTTTACAGCGGAAGCACAGCCTCAAGGGGGCGCTCCTCCAGAGTCCTGCTTGTGCAGTCTTGTATAAATGTGCAAAAGGTTGTGCCAGGAGGGGCCTTCAACAACACAAACTACGCAATTCAATGTGGTGACCTCTACAGGAAACAGCCAAAACAATTTGCACTCAGTGTCAGTGTGTAAAAAAAAAAAAAAAAACAACTCGAAAAAAAAGGCTGAAACACACACCAGATATGCACAAGAATTAACCAATCACGTCCCTTCCAGGATCAGAAAACGGATTTCATGTGTCGGTGACGATCTCGCATGACTGAGCGGGCACAGACGTTCTACGCTGCGATTCAACACAACGCGACGCGGGAGATAATGCGGTGCTCGTCCTCCTGGTAAAACACACTTTAATGAAGCGTCAATTAACAAATCTAATATTCAGGTAGAGGTGCTAATCGGCGTTCCTTTTGTTTCCACACACGGCTGATGCCCTTGAAACACGGGAGAACCTGTCCTTGTAAATACAGATGTGCAAGCGTGCAACACGTGTGCGCACACACACACACACACACACACACACACACACACCAGATTGTGTTCGCTTACATGCACGGTACCACTAAATCGGCAATTTACGGTACAGGCTCCAGTTTATTCTCAACGATGCATTTTTTTTTGCTGCAAATTTTCCTTCACAAATGTTTAACAACAACATTGAGCATCTCTGGTCGCCAACCAAACAACTTTTTTTTTTGTTTCCTGGAGACGGCGTTAATAGGATTTGCTGGGAAAAAATAATTCTTAGTCTACTACTGTTCTAGGCTAGCTGCTGCTCTAATGGTGGGGTTGACCATGTGTGATCACATTAAATAGACCAGCGGCTAGAACAGCTTCTGATAAGGTTGCAGTCATCAGCTCATTATCACCTCAGTAGCCACACTGCCGCTCCCTCAACACACAGTCACAAAAAAAACAACGAGAAAAGAAGCTGGAATATGCAGGCAAAAATAGCTTCTTTAACCACATTTAAACACACACACGCGCTCTCACACACACACACACACACACACACACACACACACACACACACACACACACACACACACACACACACACACACACACACACACAGGGCAATTGGATTTTGCTGCTACACAGAGGAACACAGTGATGGGAATCATGTGAGACTGATGCTCAGTGCCGCCAAATTGTGAGTCTGTGTCTAAAGTGAATTATCTTTGGCTGGAAGGGGCTGCTCCACTCTGTGTATGTCTGTGTGTGTGTGTGTGTGTGTGTGTGTGGTTAAAATAAAATGGGAGGGCGTAAATGAATGGGCTTCGGAATTAGTGTGACAGTGCATCTTTCCTGGTAAGTGTGTGTGTGTGCGCGCGCACACCCGTGTGATTGGACGGGATGTTGGGAAGCACAAGACATTATGATGCAGGACCGAAAAAGTGCAGATGACGGGAGCTAAAAGAAAACAAAAGAAAACAAAAAAACAAAATAAAACAAAAAAATCTGATAAGTCCGTCCTAAGACGTCTGATAAATGGTATTCTTGTTCAGCCACTTTCCTCACACACACGCGCATGCACAAGTGCACACACGCACACACAAAATCATTTTTCGGACAGATAGAAAAAACACATTTTGCTTATCACAAAGTGGAAGAGCTGAATATTTTCAGACTTGTGCGTGTCCAGCTTTGAGTTTTAAAAATCTGCCCCCATTTTCCTCAGTCCTCTAATTCACTTTCTGTCTTGTGATGACGGATGACAGAGGGACCCCTGGTGGGTGTCCTGTGCTGCGCCGGACGGTTCAGTTCAGACCCAGCTACACTGCAGCCATCGCAGCAGGCAAAGCTAACGCTTTGGATGGATGAATAATAGAAAAGGCAGAAAT
>NW_027466054.1:13847500-13870000 GCF_046127955.1 Nelusetta ayraudi | reverse complement strand
CAGAACCGTTGTCTCCTTGTTTACGTTTCGCTCCAATCAATCCGACTCGGGGTTTTCATCGAGCGGCCCCAGATTGCCATGCACAATAGGAGAGAAATACAAGAGGCCGGCCGCTAAATTGCTCTCCCTCCCGCCCTCCCTCCCGCCCTCCTTCCCGCCCTCCATCCCCCCTGTTTTGTGTGAGTGTGTTTACGTCTGGGATGAGCCAGATAATGTGTGTTGTGGCCACATCGTCAGACTTTGGCTCTGCACTGATGTTCGATTGCCCATCGTTTGGGAGGAAAGATTATTTAGATTGTGTAAATAAATATATGATGTAGTGTTTGAAATAAATACGTTCCTTTGCTTTGCTACACTGAGGTAGTTTCTTCCTCTGCTACGATCGAGTTTATTACCTCTCTGCCCTGGATGACTCATTTGCCTGATTGGGTCCGTTACCTCTCATTTCCCAAGTACCAACACAAAACAAAACTTTATTCAACCAAAAAGGCATTAAATTCAGAGCAAATGTCTCTTTTGCAAGTCTGTCCTGTAAAGGAAGGCAGTGGCCTGTAGAATACAGTCAGAAGTGGTGTCAAAGAACAATTCAAAACATCAGAAAGCCGCAGGCGCGGTTTCAATGGCACAGTCAGATGTCAGGATGCAGGAGAAGCAGCTCCACTGACTGACTCCTCCTGTTTCAACACACACATATTGATCGTTTGCTTATATCTTCCTCCGGTGACGGCGTCTCAGAGCCGCACTTGACTTCCTGCCACCTGCTGGATTCTGGGCGTCACCGCGGCCATGTGATCGCAGGCACGACAAGTTGCCACGCAGTATTTAGCTCTTTATTGAAATGACTTTTAAAACACTGAAAAAATGATTGACATACAGCTATGTTATGGCTTACTTACTATTAAGATCATTTCTTCAAGTTCTGCGGGCTGGATTCAAAAAGCTTAACGGGCCGCATATGGGTCCCCGGGCCATAGTTTGCCAACGCCTGCTCCAAAGTGAAACTGATTGAATTTCCTCGCGTCTTTAGCGGCACTGGTCGGGGGTGCAGGGACCTGCAGGCTGCTTCCTGCTACTTCCTGCTACGTCCTGCTGCTACTTGCTAGCTTTAGCTTCCTCCCTCAGCTCACCTTCAACAGCCGTCTCCCTTCGAGGCCCCAGTCCCACCGCCGTTCCCGGCAACACGCTAACACTGCACTGTCCAAACGACTGGAAACGCAGTACACACACACACACACACACACACGCATGTGCGCGTGAGCCACGCGTACACGCTAGCAACGCACACCAGCGATACCGGACACACATCCCCACACATTATTGATCACCGGTGGTGAAGTGCTGCTCAGCGCTCCTCCCTCCCCCTCTGAGGGCAGGAGAGGAAGCGTGGCTAAGGAGACAGGAAGGAGGTGGAAAGAGGGAGGGAGAGAGGGATGGATGGAGGGAGAAAAGAGAGCAGGGACGATAAAATGGACAGCAGGAGAACATGGGGGTCGGGGTGGGTGGGGGAGGATGGGGAGGAGGAGGGTGGGGAGATGCATTTGAGGGGGGAGGAAGGGGATGAGATGGAGTGATAGCAGGAGGAAGAAAACAGAGGAGCAAAGGGGAGAGAGAGAGAGAGCAGAATGCACACTGGAACACAGAAGTCTCCACCCCTGCCTGCCACCCTCCTCCTCCTCGCTCCCCCCTCCCCCACACAACCTGCAACCCCCCCCCCCCCCCCCCCAGCACCAACACACCCACCACCATCTTCAGAGGCTCTCTACAGGATCTGAGAGCAGCTCAGCTCAAGCCCTGACACGTGTGCCTCTGAGAGAGGAAGGGAGGGAGAGAGAGATGGGAGAGTGAGCAATATTCACTCAGTGCTTGTGTCAAGAGAGAGAGAGAGAGAGAGAGAGAGAGAGAGAGAGGGAGAGAGAGAGGGAGAGAAACAGAGAGAGAGAGAGAGAGAGAGAGTGACAGAGAGAGAGACAGAGAGAGAGACAGAGGGAGAGCGAGAGAGAGAGGGAGAGAGAAACAGAGAGAGAGAGAGAGAGAGGGAGAGAGAGAGAAACAGAGAGAGAGAGAAACAGAGAGAGAGAGAGAGGGAGAGAGAAACAGAGAGAGAGAGAGAGAGAGAGAGAGAGAGAGAGAGAGAGGGAGAGAGAGAGAGAGAAACAGAGAGAGAGAGAGCTTGATGGGCGGCGAGCAGATAAAATGTGTGTTCAGTGCAGGAGGGAGGGAGGGAGTGAGGGGGGAGGGGGAGATAGAGGGGAGGTAATATGAGAGAAATAGGTGAGCGTCGTGAGGCGACGCCGTCCTCACCCGTCCTCCCCCCTCCATCCAGTCCTCCCACTGCTAACCAGCCTCCCGTGGGTGACATACCTTCTCTTCACCTCAAAAAACAAGCAAACAAATCAACAAAAAAAACAAAATATCCAGGCACTCAGTCCCACCGTGTCTGCCTTTGAAATCTGACCATTTCAGCGGCAACAATGACTGGAATGAAATTATCATCATCATCATCATCATCATCATCATAAAAAAAAACATATGATGGCTACAAACAATCCAAAAAAATATGCTGAGCTTCAGACTAAAGAGGAAAATCCTGCTAAAGTGATCGAGCTAAACGGCTAAAATGAATCGACATGCACCGACGCTTTTGGTATTGTGTTTATGTCGCGTATTTAGAATTAGATTTAGATGATATATTAATCATTTAGTGTTTTTCCAAACTGAAATATTGGCCGTTTTAGCCAATCCTTGCTAATATTAATGCTGTTTATATTTAAAGAAAACTGCTCAAGGCTGGGGGTTGGAACTGGGGAACCAATAGGAAGCTAGGTCTCTCTCCACGTGTGTGTGTGTATGTGTGCGTGCGCGGGCACGTGCATGCGTTAGTGCATCTGTGTGTGTGTGTTAGTGCATCTGTGTGTGTGTGTGTGTGTGTGTGTGTGTGTGGCGCCACCTCTGAGACCTTGTGGAGGTCAGGAAGAGGATGGAGAAATGGATGAAGAAAGAGGATGATGGGTGGTGGTGGTGGGGAGCAGGGGGGGGGGTGTTCCTCAAAGAGAGAGGGGGAGGGGCTACAGGTCATTGTCCAACACGTTTTATTATTTGCTGAAGCGTGTGCGTGTGTGTGTGTGTGTGTGTGTGTGTGTGTGTGTGTGTGTGTGTGTGTGTGTGTGTGTGTGGATGTGACAGGGAGCTGGTGTCGTGACTCACAGGGTTATTAGCCCTGGCATCTGCTCCTTGGTGCACTGCAGTCGCTGTGTGTTCTCCTGCACACGGTGCTCTCACACACACACACACACACACACACACACACACACACACACGCACACGCACGCACGCACGCACGCACGCACATGCAACCAAACAACCAACCAAGCAAAGCTCTCTCCCCGGTTCATCAGGCCCACATCAGAGATCCTCCTCGGCAGCCAAGAGCTGTCACTCCATCTCCATCCAATCATCGCTCTAATAAGAGCGGAGCGCCGCCCTGCTGGCGTCACACTCGCGCATCGAGCCACATCTGTCTGGCAATCGCTCTGTCTTTTCGCCCTCCCCTCTCTCTCTCTCTCTCTCTCTTGCGCTCATAGACAGGCACACGCGAGACAGGGCCGCATCATCTGTCACTCGCCGACCAATCAGGACGTCCGACGTTCCACCGATCCGTGCGCGCCCACGTGCCGCCTCCGCCTCCGCCGCCCAGCGACGGCGGGGCATAAATTAGCGCGGCGGCTAGATGCAAAGTGAGGGAGCAACAATTAAAGCTCGACTAACGAGCTTTTTGAGTTGCGAGGCTGAGCTGAAGACCCTTCCCCTACCCCCAACACACACACACACACACACACACACACACAGCAGCTGCTAACCGGATTAGCCTACGCGCTGCAGCCGCCGCATCCGCTTTGAAGCACCACCTGTGAGACAACACACGCAGACGCAGAGTCGAGCGCGGGCTAGGCCATAGGCTAATGCAGACGTTTGCGAAGGCAGACTGGAAACAGAAGAGTCGAGCGCGCAGCGAGCATCTGCTCACCTTCCGCGTTGTGGAAAATTCCCTTTGGCAATCTCAGTTTTCTGACAATAATGTGTCTCTTTAGTCCGTTGACGCAAGTTCTTCTTTTAGCTGGCTCTAATTTGGAGAGGGTCCAACAAGGACTTTGTTTTTTTAAGCAAAAAAATTTCAACCAGATGTTTTGCAGGAGGCTGTGAACAAATTGGAGGAAAAGTAGATTTTAATGTGTGATCTTTGTATCCAACTTTGATTTCTCCAGTATTAAGAGATTTAGCTCTGAGAGGCTAATCAATCTGATTGTTCACTGATCAAAACTTCTGTTCATAAAAGAGGAAAATAAAAATAAAAATAACTCTTTAAAAAAAGAAATCTGAAAAAGGTTTTCCTGTTCAAAAATATTCTGCATCATTTTTTTTTTTTTTAAATTGGGAGTCAGGCTAGGAAGAATAAGGTTGTGTATCGTTATCGTTAACTTTAATGAGTTAATGCAAGATTTTGCGTTGTTCGTTAGTTATGCATCGGTTACATTAACCAATATTTTTTTTTTCAACAAGAGATGATTGACTGCAATAAGGGAAGGAGGACTGCTAGACGAAGGCGGAAGCGGCAAGCATTGAAAGCTGAGCTGTAAACACAACACACAGCGACAGGCTAACAGGTTTGCGGCGGCAGACTGGGACGATGTTGAAATAGTGGCAATGAATCATGATGAGATCTGTGACGGAACGCTCCTTTACTACCCGGCTCTTCTTAGAACAGGATCTCTGGTTAATCCTCCAATTAGTCGGGAAATTAAAGCTCTAAAATTCAATTTGCCGTGTTTCTGTAGCAACCCCTCCGTGTGGTGAAGCTGCCATATGTTGTCAGAATTTTCAAGATTTCTCACCTTGACATACTGAAGAATTTCTTTCCATTTTTTCTGTCTTTCTTTTTTAATTTTTTACAGCTTTGAGGTCCAAAGCGCCCACAGTTTGGGCACAGATGGTCTGAAGAACTGGAATTCTTAAGAGCCGATTGCCAAAACCTTATTAGGCCGACAAAATGGTGCTGAATACGGCCCTCTGCTGCTAAAATACCAGCAATGAAGTTCATTCAAACTCATCAAGCATTTTTTTTTGTTGCCAGTTTTCTTTTGCTTCCTTGTTCTGCGCAGGTGCCAACAACAGTGGTTCACCTGTTCTGTTCCGTGGTGCTGCCTACTGGCTGGCTCTGCCGGTCAGAGCAGCCACTCATCATTCACAGAGCTCACAAAACAAAAAGACTAAACCCCATTAGTCTCCGTTCTCTCTGATAGAATCTTTGCCAGGCCGGGCAAAGTGAAGTTGCAGCGTACGAAACTTTGTTTTTTTTACCTCTCAAAGGAAGGCGAGCTTGAGGTAAGTGGGGCCCTTTGGACTTACAAGAAATTTGTATGTTTTTTCGCCGGAGGTTCTCCTGGTTTACGGATAACCACCACGGACTGCTTTCTCTTTTTCAGACGAGTTGTGAGGTGAGGTTAGTTTTGCAGCGGTAGGAGGTGCAGGTACACTGAGTTTGCGTCTCATCTAACAATTCAAATTGTAAAAAAATGAAAAAAGGCCAAAACAATTGAATTTCCACTTGCAGCAAATATTTCCCTCGACGTCCTTCTGCCACCAGTGCAACGGCCTTTTGGTGCTGGTGAGAACCACAAATGCTCGAGGGCGGCTCAAACATTTGCGGAGCTCGACTCCACCGGCGTGCGTTAGCTTCCGTCAAATAGCCGCGAGCAAGTGGGAGGAGTTGCTACCATGGCGCTTGTGATTCTGAGATTATTAATATTTTCCCATCAACATGTAAATGTGTTGGCTCACTTCTGCGATCTGGCGAAGCCGACTGTCTGTTTCAGTGACTCGCCGACACCACTAACTCATTCAGCCATTTCTGGAATGTTTTTTTTTTTTTTTTTTTTTTTTTTCTTTCAAACCAGGCCTCAGTCACACCGACCGTCTATCAATAAAATATGACCTCACTATTGGATTTCCACTTCCTGTAAACATTTGCCCTCTAATGTGGGCACATCGCTGCTGTCAGAGCCAGTTTTGTCCCAGGTCGCAGGTCCGTAACCAATTTAAACGGCGAGGGCGACTGGAACACCAGCAACGTCTCAACGTGTTCCTACTTCCTGCGTCTTTAATTCCATTAAGGGAAACAACAAAACGAGAGGAGCCGTCATGTCTGTTTTCCATTCGCGGCTGATCTGCTCATTTTATTGTGCGATTGTTGAGCAGGAGACGTCGCCGTGCTTACAGCCCATACAATTAAACTTGATGCACGTAAAAGAGAGAGCGTTTCACACCCCGGGCACTTTATTCTGCACCGCTCACTTATTCCTCTCCCCAGGCCCTTGAGTCTCTTCTTAATATGCTCCATCCTCGCTCCACAATAAATCTCTCTTTTCTGCATTTGCCTTTTTCCTGTTTTTTTTTTCCCCCTCTCCTGCTGCTGCCTTCCCGGCACATCCCCCTCCCCTCATCACTCCCTTCCTCACTCCCTCCTCCCTCCCCTCCCCATCTCCAGTTCTCCTCTGCTCACTCAAATAAATCTCTCCCCCCCCCCACCACTCCTTCACCACCACCGGCAGATCTGTGAAACACACAAACATACATGTGCGCGGACTCGCACTCAACCCCGCTTACGCACACAAACACACAACCCTCCAGGCAGCAGCCACAAAGGCCCCATATTAATAAATCTGCTCCTTTATTGGTGCTGAGTGTCTCTGGCAGAGGGAGCATGAGAGGGAGGGGTGGGGGTGGGGGGGAGGAGGGAGGATGTAGAGATCACCAGAGGGGTGGAGGGGGGAGGGGGAGAGGAGGTGACTTTAGCCCGGCCACATCGTGAACGCAGGGGAGGGGAGGAGTGAGCGAGTGAGCGAGTGAGTGAGCGGCACGCGGAGGAGAAGATGAAGGTGGAGGGAAGCGGCGCTGACGAGTGCGTCCTCGGCGAGGACGGGCTAACGAGCTCTCGGCCGCGATAATGAGCCACGAGGAGAGAAAAAAAAACGCGAGCCTTCACTCGTTTATTTGTCCACCCACACCGGAGCTCCGCATCTCCGTCCGGTGGCTTATTAAAGACACCTGACGCAGGCGGCCAGCAGTGTTAGCAGCAGCAGCGGTGGCGGGCGGCAGCGGCAGCAGCGGAGACTCGTGGGAGACAAAGTGCCCGAGGTGGGCTCTCCGTAACGACGGCAGCGAGGCCGGCTTAGCGTTGCCATCTCGGCCATCAGTCAGCGCTGACAGATTGGGGATATGAGCTAAGAAGCCGTTTAGTGTTGCTGTATCGGCGTGGCGTGTGTGTGTGTGTGCGCGCGCGCTCCGGGAGTGGAGGGGGTGGGAGGCCATCAGTGTTGCAGAGGCATCAATACACTTTCGACAGGCCATTTTCCTATTCCTGCTCCCGGCTCGTTGCTCAGGCGACTCCCGCCATTTTACCTTCAAGAGCCGAAAAACCCCCAGAGAGTGTTTACACTGTTCACTGCTGGCGGGCGGAGGTTCTGTTGCAACAGATTAAAAAAAATTTTTTTTCTTCCCCGCTCCAGAAAAAAATTTGCAGGATTAATAAGCCAAAAACCTGCATGTGGTGGGGTTGGCCGCCGTTTAAAACAACCACACCCTAAGATTTTGACTTTCCAACTGAAGGCTGACGATCATCTTTAAGGTCTCACGCGATGCAAAATCCCCTCAGAGTTTTCAGACGGATGAAAAAACATATTTTGTCTTCTGATGCTGGCAACATCCCACCCCCAGATATAAGAGAAGTCCAATCTTTACTTCTGTTGCGTTTTGCGCTAAGACACAGCTAGTTTTTTTGTGATGTCACAGAGGACCACCAACACCACCAGATGCCTCCTATCCTCTCTGAGATCTCCTCACGGCTTCATCGTTTCCACCTCTGTGCTGATGACGCCCCAGTTAAACAAACTAGTAAAAGGTTACAGAGAAGCGGCACTTTTAGCAAGATCTCAAAAAGAAAAATACGTTTTGGAAGGAGGCTTTAAGCAAAATGCTGAAATACACGGCTATGTTCTGTAAAACAATTACAAGCATTTTTTTGGACCCTTAAAGGTTCAGTGTGTAATATTTGAAGAATTTGAGAAGAACAGCAAAATCAAGTGGTTACATTTGAGATTGCAACACTTCCCCTCCCTCTTCCCAGCTTGCCAGTGAACTATGTTAACCTGCGCACACAAACTTGGGTACCTCGTTCACCTTCTACTTCTTTGGTTTGTTATTGGAAGACGCAAGTGTTCCCCCTAAGCTGGATTGTCCACCCCAGCTTTCTTAGAAATATGGCGCAGTGCAATATGTATGTATGTATATGTATATATGTATATACATATATATGGGCAGAATATTGTGCTTTTACCAATATAAAAATCATAAATCATGCCAAATTTTACACACTGGACCAGTAAACGTAAAAGGCTGCTCCACCGAATGAAAAGCAATGATTGTCAAACAAAAGCATCAAATACCGACCAACTCAAGTGTACAGCAGATGTTATGCAGGGTGTCCACAATGCCCTTATCACAATCCCCAACTGCTCCCCAAGAGATGTGGTTAAAAACACCTACCTGTCCATGGGGTTGCATGGCGCCGTAGGGCAGGTTCTGGTTCAACACCTTCTGCTTCATCAGCAACATCCTCTTCTGCTCGTCACTCAGGTGGGCCGTCTGTCCCGGGATGGGCCCTTGGGTGTGGCCCGGACCGGCGCCTTGGACGCCACCTCCCATGTAGGGAGGCATCATGGGGTTCTTCACCTGGCTGTTCCCTCCCATGGGCGGAGTCATCCTCTGGCCCAGGTGGTCCACGCCGCCTCCTCCTCCGCCACCGCCGCTGAAGTGGCTCAGAGGTTTGGTGTTGTTGTAGGACAGCATGGCGGCTGTCTGCTGCTGCTGCTTAGTCAGGGCATTGGGGTTGATGCCGCTCGGCGGCGGCTGCTGCTGCTGCTGCTGCTGCTGCTGCTGCTGGCCCATCATGCCCATGTGGTTGTGAGGGAGGTAGTTGTTCATTGGGGCTTTGGGCCCGTTGTTGGCTGTCATGCCCGCCACTAAAGGACCCTGCGGTGTGTTAAAGGCTTGCGGTGGGTACATCATGGGGCTATTGGGTTTGTCTTGGTTAAAGGGACCAGAGTTGTACGGGCTGGTGGGAGCGCCCGCTGGGGACCAACTCGCCGCCTGCTGCTGCTGCTGCTGTTGCTTCTGCTGCAGCAGCTTGGCACGTTGCTGGGCCATGGCCTTCAGCTGCTCGGCCGGAGAGAGTTCAGGTGTGACCGGCCCCACGGGTTGACCTCCAGAGGGTACCCCGGGCGCTCCTGGGCCTGTGCCCGCTTGACTCACCCCAGGACCCGGGTTCATCATGTAGCCGTTCCCGGGCCGGGAGACCGCCTGTGTCTGCGCCTGCGTGGGCGTCTGCGGGGAGCGGGCCACGCAGTTGTGCAGTGGTGAGCCCGACGCCATTGCCACCGCCGGAGACTGCTGCAGAGGCTGCTGCGGCGGCGTGCCGTTGGCCGTCGTGGCGAACTGAGGGCCCGAGGACGATGGGCGGACCTGAGGGGGAACAAAAGAAATTCAGGAATGAAGTGCTCATAAGAATGAAATCGGGAGAGGTTAGCTAGACTTCAGATTTGAAAAGTTAAAATACTACTATACTGTAGTCCAACCCTGGATACTGAGTGGCACTGGGTACCATTTTCATAGTCTTTGGTACAACCCAGCAGGGGATCGAAACCCACAACCTACCAGTCTCAGGATGGGCACTCTACCACTAGACCACTGAGCTGGATATACTGGAGCTCAGGTTGTCCACGGGTCAAGTTGGCTTACTATTTTAATTTATGAGTTAGGCCAACGCTTTAAAGCTGTATGACTGGTTCAAAATAAAAGTCCATGTAAACTGACCATTAACTCCTCCTCTCACAATGCCGAGATCATTGACTGATGGAGTAATGCTGGTTTCTTAATGTGACCCAACAAAAGGAGTGGGGTCGTAGACATATGTGCTTATATTTTTGCATTGACACAAATTCATATACAACATTGTTAACTAGGAAAATATCATCATCCTAAACAGTTGAAGGCGTGATTATGTTTATGCTGCCGCCCTTTGAGGGCCACCACGATGCTGACGTGGAACGAGAGTGAAATGAGTTTGATAACCCTGACCTGAAAGAATGTCGAGCACAACTCTTAAAGCTTTGCCATCTGACACTGTGTCCTGTCTGACTAACAGGGGGGGAAGAAAAAAAAAAACCCATCTGTGGTTATTGTGGCAGGACTCATTGGCAGTGACCGGCAAGCTAACAACAACACAGCTGGTGGTGGCTTCCTGAAAGACACGGTGGATCGATAAACCTTTTTTTCCCTCCTCAGAAGTGCTCACAGCAAGCCATACTTCAACATGTTATGAAGTTGTTTTTTTTTGTGTGTGTTTTAAATTGCTTCTCTGGTTTAAGGTCCAAGTTAAGAGCACAAAACCATGAGGCGATTTTCTTCTCCCTGATATATCACCAGTGTGGGAACAATCAACCCGCTGCCAGTTGTCACGTTCCCTGCGGTACTTACCTGTGGGGAGCCCATCGAAACCTGCTGACCCTGCGGCGGCTGGGTAGGAGGGGGAGCCAACGCCGGTTGGGTCGGTGCCGCCACTGCCGTTGCAGTACCCGCGGCTTCCTGCGGTCCCGGCGTCTGATTGTTGGGGGGCCGGCCGAACTCGGCCTCCTTCTTGTCCTCAAAGTCCTCGTTGAAGAGATCGTGCATGTCGTCCTCGGGCACCGTGTTGGCCAGCTCGTCGATCAGCTCCTGCCACTCCTGGTCGTTGAGGTTGATGTCCGAGAAGAGCTTGTTCTGGTTGGACAGCGACTGCGGGTCCGAGGACTCCATGCCGCCGCCGTCGTCCAGTGGCTCCTGCTTCAGGTCCTTGAGGAGGCTGAAACTGTCCTCCAGGTCCAGCGAGCCGTTCAGCTTCATGTCGTTCTTGGCCAACTCGTCGGCCACCGGGCCCACATGGTTGCCGTTGGCGGCGTTGTTGTTGCCCCCGGACGTGTTGGGCCCACCGATGATGGGCTTGATGTCCATTGGGTGGTGCAGCGGAGAGATGGGCGGTACATTGCTGTTGGGGAGGCCCCCCAGAGGGTCCAGACAGCCGTCCTTCCGTACCCGTTTGCTCGGTGAGTAGCCGCCGCCGTCGCAGATGCCGTTCTGCTCGCCGTTGAGCGGCGATCTGGCGCTGTCCAGCTTCCTCTTGACCGTCTCCTGGAGCTGTGACACACATAGGGGAGGAAAAACAAAAAACTGATCAGGGTGTGGAGTGAAAAAGAACAGAACGAGAACTTGACTGCGGTCTTCAGGGGACGAAAAAATGGAGGCAATATGAGGAGGACAGATCGATAAAGTAAGAGGCTGCTTTCTCTCTATACAAATCAAGAAGTGTCGTGAGAATGGGAGAGGTGTGCTCAAAGTCATCGAGACAAATCAATCATGCAGCAGGAGAAGCTTCAGTCCGGCTGAGAATAATACTGTTACAATGACACACAACACATGGCGCACAAGCCGAAAGGCTCAGTAAAATAGCAGATCAGAATAAATTCCTCATTTTGTTTTAATCTTTAAGATTAAATCTGTTGGAAGGTGACGCTTTCACACCGTCTTTCACTGGTGATTTGTAAATATTTACAAATCTGATATTCACATCAACCGCTCTTTCAGAATCAGAGTCGTGAAACGCTCAGGCGGAGAGAGGGAACGGATTGAAGGGAAGGGCTTGAAGGAGGAGGGACTCGGAGATCTAAACCTCATCTTTGGCCCTCCTATAAGTTGTCTGTCCTCGTTTTAGTTGAGGGCTTTAGAGAGTAGATAACGACCGGGTCCTAACTAATGCTAGGTGGCAGTTAAAGGTAATCACTATCATAGACACGCACTGGACCGGAGTGGAGGGGCGGAGGGAGGAACAGCGAGCGGAAAATACCGAGGCGAGGTGTGAAACTTGGATTTGTCCTTTGCAACCGTTTCATCGGTGCTGTGCAATAAAGAAACTGTAAAAACCCAAACGCCAGTTAGGTTGGCATAGATAGATCTGTTGCTAATACAATGATGGATGTGAAGTTGGAACCTTCACAAATGGAAACTTTCTGCTCTGACCCAAATTCAGGTCATTTAGGTTGCAATTTATCCCTTGCAAAAATATTACTAAAACCTAATTGGTGCCTAATTGCACTTAGATTTAATCTTAAATCTGGGTGCCCTTGAAAAATGTGTTTGCTTTGTTTTAGTTTTATTATTGAATGGGTTGAGATTCATTTCATTTAGTTAGAAATCTGTGCACATTGTTCAAAAGCGGAAATGTCTTCATTTAATGAAGTCATTTTCTGATTGTGTTTTTGGGTTTCGTGTCGTAAAGTGATTAAGACCTTATTTTGAGAAGAAACTAAAAATGGATGACTGACAGAACAAAGGTGTTTCTCTAAGCAAATATATTACACAGTAATTTCATTCTTCATCAACCCCCAAATCAGAGACATAAGACACAATCTGCAGGTGCTATGGTATAAATTTACAAAGACAAGGAATATAAGCTGTTGCAACGCTCTAAACAAGGTACATGAAATTGCCACTAAAAGCCCGTTTGCAGTTCAACCTCCCGTCCTGACGACTCAAATCGTAAGCAGGAATTCTTGAGTCCCACACACGCTCATTGACTGGAGACGTTTTCAGGTTTTACAACACCAGCGTCCTGAAAAATGAAAGAGTCTTCTGAGAAGAGGAGCCGGGAAAACGTTTTGTAAAATCCACGCATTCAGCTGTCAGCTGTTCCGAGACACGCACACGCGAACACAAACACACACACGCAGGAAGCACGACTGATGTGTGCGAACGTGCGCTCCAGTCTTTGTTATTCAGATGGAACAGTAGACAAAATATATTCAGATTGTATTCTGACCCTGAGGTGGATCTACTCGACTTGGCAGCCACACACACAAGTGCACACACAGATACGCACACGCGCACGCACACACACACAACAACACATACCAGACATCACAAGAAAACATGCACACCACAACCCAAAACAGACAATTTATCATTTTTTTCAACTTTCTTGGTCTACTGGTGTGCATGTTTGCGTGTGTGTGTGTGCGCGTGCGCGCAAGTGCGTGTGTGTGTGTGTGTGTGCATGTGCTGGGTGGAGCTGTCAGCTTGGTTTCCCCCTCGCTTCTCCGCCGCGACCGACAGTCAACCTAATTATCTTTATGGCGTGATACACACTATTAGTATTGACAGCCCAAACTAAGGCGTGTGTGTTTCTTGCATGACTCCAAGCCCCGTGTTTGTGTAGCCATTAGCAAGACAACGGCAAAAAAACAACAACACACACACAGGAAGACACAAATCTCCACTGTCAAGACACAACTTCATCAGCTCCACTTGCTCAGTGTGTGTGTCTGTGTGTGTGTGGGGTCCTGCAATCAATGGCTTTAAATAATTCAGGTCTTCTGCACGCTGCTTTGGTTGTGTGTGTGTGTGTGTGTGTAGGTGTGTGTGTGTGTGTGCGCGCGCGCTACAGGCTTTCCTTAAACACCAGTGACTCATATTGGTAATAACAGACTCGCCTTTCAGAGCCCACCTATAAAAACTCCCCCTGAATATCCCAGGTGGTGTGAAAACGACAGCGCCCCTCCCACGTGCGCACGCCTGTGCACGCACGCGCTCCCGGGGCTTTTCAAACGAGTAAAAGAAAAGAAAAAAAAAGGCACAACGTTAGATTGTTGATTAAGTTTTGGAACACGGACACAGACACAAAGAAACGGAAGAATCAGTTCAGACAGACGGAGCGGCGCGCTTCCTGTCTGCGTTGTGTCATCACCTGAGGGGGGCGCCACCGGGATCTCAATGACACGTCTGCGAGCTGGTGGAGCGCATTACTTTAACATGAACTGCAGCTAATTGATCATTTGCGCCTCTTAGTACAATCAGCGGCGTAATTGCACCTTTCACAATAACGCACCTGACGGCGAGCAGGGCCGGGAGCGGAAATATTTTTGTTCCTTTGACAAAAAGAGAAAAAGTCACGGGTTTGTGTTTGTGATTGCTCAGGAAGGTTTGGTCGCGAGGAGGAGAGAAATCATAAAAAAGAACACAAAAACATGGAGGGTTCTGAGACAAAGAAATGTGAAGTAGTCTAATCAGGCGGGAGTGCTTCGAGAGGGCAGCGAGAGGAGGGGAGAGCGCCGGAGAAGAAAAGGATGAGAGGACGGAAAAGAGCAAAGACGGCGGCGGCAGAGAGAAACGGGAACGAGAGAGAGAGAGAGATAGAGAGAGAGAGAGCCATGTGAGTCTCCCTCCGCCGCCACCAGCACCTCCCGCATCTCCGCCACTCTCTGTATTCTTTGACATAAACACCTGCTGACTGCTCCTCTGTCGGCTCGGCAACAGACAGAGGGAGACAGACAGTGACGGAGATGCAGAGAGACAAAGGTAAGGCGCACGCGCGCACGCACAAGCTGGGACACATGCATGTGTGGCACAGACGGGCGGACGAAGAAGGAGGAGGAAGAGAAGGATGGGAAGGAGGTGGAGGAGGAGCAGGACTAGGAGGAAGAAGAAGATTTTTATAACCACAATTTTATTACAGTTTTTCCACTGGAATACAACAAAAAACAAGGCGCTTATTTATTTATTTTTTTTTAACAAGAAAATAAAGTTTTGTCACAAACATTGAAAATTAGACAAATACACATACATACAGACACTATCATGAAGAAGAAGAAGAAGAAGGAGAAGAAGAAGAAGGAGAAGAAGAAGAGATTCATTTTTCTGGCAGAGGGTCGTCTTTGGAGTGGAGGTGCTGAGAGAATGTGAGAGGAGAAGAAAAAGGAGGAGGAAGAAGAGGGTGAGGAACAGTGGAGGAGGAGATAGGTGGCTTGATGGAAAGGCGTAGCACGCCAAATGACAGCGGGGAGCAAATGATGAGAGGGCGATCAGAGAGGGAGAGGGGCGGCAGGGATGGAACCACTAAGGTGCTGTTGTTATAGCAACCTGCTGCTCTGCTGCTTTGTGAGCCGCATCCTCCTCCTCCTCCTCCTCCTCCTCCTCCTCCTCCTCCTCCTCCTGCTCCTCCTTCCTCCCCACTCTGCTCTCCTCTTTACTCCCTCCTTCCCTTTAAAGGTTGCAGCATCACACGCTATCAAATTCAGTCTCGATATCATAAGAGCAGCTAAAACAGTTGAGGACCTGAAAACGCGGATTCGAACATCTCAACAGCGTACGTCTTTTTTTTTCTTTTTTTTTAAATGTCTGCCACCGCACATGTTTTTTTGTGTGTTTTTTTTACGCAAAAAAACACCGCCACATCGCCGCCAAAGAACATCGCAGTGCAGCGGTGCCTTAACCTGCAAGTGTTGAAACATGTTTGCTTCTGTAGCAACATCGCCTGATCCCTCCCTTCCACGCTGCCGTAGCGTCTCCTCACGCCGCTGTCTGCGCTGACAGTCGTGACGATAACAGGGAAGGAAAGATGTCGCGTGGCACGCGCGCGCACAGACACACACAGGTAGTGGAGGAGGATCAGCAGCACTTGGCAAGCGAAACAAACATGTGCAGGTGCAGTGAGGCTTGGCAATATGGCCTAAAAATCGCAACTGTTTCCCTGTTCTTTACCTTGATATGCGACATAAAGGAAAGGTCTCTCCATTGAAAGTGTTCCTATCACATACTGACTTAATGGATGTGACCAACCCTGACCACATTTTGACACTGAGTTAAAGTTGCGTAGTTGTGCGGTCGTTGTTGTGACAATTACAGCCTGTTTGCTGCTGTTACAAATCCAGGGTTTCACTCCACCTGGTAAACAACACGGCTTTACTCAAGTTATATTATAGTGTGTTGCTTTTACACATGCAAACACAGACACAGAAAGTGCAGGAAAAGCCAATGTGTGTGAAATCTGTTCAGGCCTCACCACATAAATCAACACCCCCCACCCTCCCCCAAAACAATGAACAGGAAGTTGGAACAAAAAGAAAGTTGACGTGAAAAAAGGACCATTTGTTTTTACGATCCAATTCTTACTGGATGATCATTTTAAAATATTTGTCCAAGCGTGGTCTGACTCGTGGGACACTGGTGGGTATTTGGCTTCATAAGCAAAGTGTCTTTTTTGCAAAGTTTTTCTTTTCCTTTTCATGAATCAATGATTCAGTTCCAAAAAGTGAAAGTCAGATTCTTTTTTTGCACTGCAAATACATCTTTTCAAGGGAGGGGTGCGGGTTAATGCAACATATAGGAGCTGCTTGAGAGTAATTGAACAATTACTGGACTGCTTGTTGGAAAAGCCAAAGCGGCTAAAAAGACTGAAAGATGATGAGATGAGTCCTGACCCAAGTATCACAAACTAGCTTGCAGGACTTCGGTGTGACTCCTCAATTACTCTTAGTGGATGTCTAACAGTGGCGCTGACTATAATGAGTGTGTAACACACGGGTTGCACACACTCACAAATGTCAGCCACAGTTGTTTAGCTTGTTTACTGTCCGGCTCACCAGACTGTGAAATAAGTCATTCAAACAAACAGCCCTTTAATAATGAAGTTACGTGCGTGTGTTAAAATATATCGCTGACAAGAGTTCTGGCAAGAGACTCCACCTGCTGTTTGTTCAGAGGGTCTCCAACATGGAACAATGAGGCTGTCCTTATCAACGGTTAAACTGAAGGGGGGGGGGGGGGGGGGGTAGACGAAGTACACGTTCCGAAAAGCTCTCAAACCACCATGGAGGTTTGTTCTGAGGTGCCACTGCTAAGGTTCAAATCTCTTTTCGACTGAGAAAGTGAATAGATGACAGTGTCAACCGGCATACCCAAAAATGTATGCAAGGAAATTTGATTGGTCCGTACTAGAGTGTGACAGACAGAAGGTCTTTTTTAGGCTGGGTGGGGGTGCCGGGGGGTCTCCGACAGCTCTTTCAGCGATGGATGTGTGAAGTAAATCCAGCCATAGGAAGGTTTCTGTCTGGTGGCGTCATGGTAGATTCACTCCAGACTACCAGTGATAGTCGGACATCTGTTTTTATATCTAATAAACTATTATTTTTATTGAGTCAGTGCAAAAGTTTCAGTATAAATAATCTGAAGCCAAGACTGCAGTTTGGCCTTGGTTCCAAAAGATGAGGGTCTAGGGGTGATTTAAGATTCAGAATGACTGAGACCTTGAGGAGGCCTTGTTCAAAGACAACAGGGCATTTCCTTGTTGGGCGAGCCGAGTCCTCCTGGATGAGGTGGTCTCCCAGTGTGGTTTCAAGACCCAAGACCAACATGCAACAATGAACCATAGCAAATCACCTGATCAAATCATCACATCAACAGTCTGAGAGATGTCTGAAACATCTTCTGGACCAAGATGTACCTTGGACCACAGGTTAGTCTGTTCACATGCATTAACATTAGAAAATAATGTTTGAATCCGAGTCTTGAAGCTGAGGTTCAGACAGTTTGCAGCATCTGACCAAACCCACGGCTGACCTGCGCTTCCGTCGGACAGTTTCTTATTTGTTTCGGGTATTTCAGGACTGTCAATTTTTTTTTTACTTCCTGAATTCCGCCATTTTACAAAGACACTGTTTAGATTGCGTGACCAGATCTCGGCGTGCTGGGCAATAGATGGGCCGAGCGCATAAACAAAGAGTCTGTGGGAGCGAAGGACAGAAACCTCCGAGTGACAAGAGGAAGGTAAAAACAAAAGGAGCCTTTGGCTGCCGTCCCAGAGAAGGGTGTATGACTTTCTGTGTGTCAGCGAGCGCCTGCCAGTCTGCCTCCTGTGCACAGGGCTAACAGACCACTGATCTGTATACACATGCACTGCTAATCTTTTCAACGGCGAAACTTTAAATATCCCTCTCTCGCACTCTCCCTCGCTCACTCTCTCTTTCTCTCGCACTCTTCACCCAGCAAACAAAGACATTTTTGTTGCGATCAGCAATGGTAAATGTGTTTGGTGGCTCGTTGACACGGTTCCAAGTTGGCTTGAGCCACTTTTTCTCGGGGCGTACGAGGTAAGTTAAGAGATACTGCGTCAAATTTCCACTTTGTACTGTGGAGAAAAGAATCCACACGCAGTCAGACGGAAAAACGAAGTTGTTGCCGTGCGCGTGCGAGCAGTGCGGTGTGGAAGGACTGTGGAAAGTTGAATACTAAATCAAACAGAACAAACACCATTGTGTCGCGCTGTATCGCGGCTCAATATATATTTGACCTGGGCGTCCATGGGTGTGTGTATGTGTGTGTATGTTTGTGTATAGAAAGGGGAGGAAAAAAAGAGTGCATGTACACATATATGTTTGTCATCAGCACTTTTAAACCTGCTGACCTGACATGAAAGACCTTGCGGCTGCACAAAAACCAAGACTTTTCCTCTCCGCCCCCGCCACACACGCACAGTCACACACACAGACACACAGACACACACAGACACACACACACACACACACACACACACACACACACAATTGTAAGAATCAAAATGTGTTTCTAGCCAACGCAACGACATCACTTCTTCAAGGTGTTTGGAGTATGGAGTATTTTGAAGTGTGATCTGAGGTGCGGTGTTATGCTATGTCGGCACCGAGTGTAAGACTGCGGGTTGGCTGTGCGGCAATAATAGAAGATGAGTGGAAGTCAACGTGAAGTCGCCGCCGCGCATGTTTACGAAACAAGGAGGAGTGAAGAAAAAAAAAGATGAAGGTAGGACTCTGGAGTAGGAGGGTGTTAACACAAGGTTTAATGTCTACGAGAGCCGGGCGCGTGCACATGATCAAGCATGTGAGCGTTTTTGAATGTACGTCTCTGCAAAGCACGTGGGCGTGCGTTTGTGCGACTGAGTGTTTACAATTCGGTCGGGGGGAAAAGTGTAAGTAGGAAGGAGTCAAAAACGAGCGGGAGGAACAGAGCAGCAGCCGAAAGAGAAAATGAGGGGATGAGAGATGGGGTAAACTGTGTGTGTGACTCCTCTGCGTACGTGTGTGTGTGTGTGTGTGTGTGTGTGTGTGTGTGTGTGTGTGTGTGTGTGGTTCCTGGCTGAGCAGCTCCTCTCTATTTATAGAGCTGCGGCTCCTTCCTGTTTCTGGAGCCGTACCATCACGCCAGGAGGGGGTGGGGTGGGGGGTGGGGAGGAGGGTGGGGTGTGGGGGGGTGGGGGAGAGAGAGAGAGAGAGAGAGAGAGCGAGAGGGCGAGCGAGAGAGAGAGAGAGAGAGAGAGAGAGATGAGGAGAGTGAGGAAGTGAGTGGGTGTGTGGGAGGGGAGGCTGGTCATGTTTGAGTCTTTAGTAAATCAACAGATCCACCCCCTCCCTCTCTCTCTCCCTCTCTCTCGCTCTCTCTCTATCAGTCTCTCTCTTTCCCCCACACCCTCTCCAACCTCCCCCCTCCCTCTCTTGCTCAAAAACATGGGCTCAGCTAGAAGCCATGAAAAAAGAAAGACCAGAGAGTGAGAGAGAAACCCGGGGAAAGACACTAAGACTAAAACTAAGCAGAGATTATGGGCAGGAGCTGCTCAGTCTGCATTAAGAAAAGGTAAAGACCCCCTTAATAAAACACGCAGGTTACAGTGAGAGTGAGACTGTGACTGAAGTGTAAGTGTAACTATATTCACGTCCTACAATGTACAAAATTCACTCAGCTACAAGAGTATTTCCTGCTGTCCTGTCAGTGAAAGGGAAGAAGATCATTTACGTCCTTCGCTTGCTTTTCAGGAACGGTTTCTGGATCTTTGCCTTTTATGATGTCACAGAGGGTGCTCATACCTCAACAATATCTCTTTCAGGCTGGAGCCAAGACCCTTAGCCAGGTCTTAGCTCCACCTTCTGAATCCCAACCGCTTTTCTTCACTGGGAAAGCATCAGTCAAATTTACTATATTCTCATCACTTAACATAATTATTCAAACAATGACCTTTGCACTTGAGTCCGGGAAGAAACAAAATAATTCTGGAAAATGGGGAGTGTACAGGACCTCAAGAGTAGCGATTTCAATCACACAGGTTGACAAAATCAAAAAGAAAGACACACAAAGTGACGGCCTTGTACACCACATGGGACCCATTTAAACAGCCTTAGTTAACAGGAAAGAGGAAAACACGTTGCGAGCGCCGGCGCAAGGTGACAAGTGACCATTAGTTAAGCGTCGCACTGACAAGCAGTTGAAACTGAGGTATTATGCCCGTGTCACACCATCAGTCACCCTGCTGTTAAGTGGCGGTACGTGCTTTTCTTACGACGGGATGCAGGAAAAGATCTGAGCCGAGTACCCGCTTCGACAAGGCCACCGGCAGCAGCCGTTCAGGAGCCATGTTTGCAATCCCGAAGGTCGCGGAGGGCCATTATTCGAAAGACCCTGAGTAAGGAGGAGCAAGAAAACCAAGTCATCGAGAGGATGAAAGTTGGAAGACAAACCTGTGGCTGATGCGTCAGCAAGGGGGTCCTTTCAGAGTCCCAGAGTGAAACCGGTTCACCCTCAGTAGTTCTCACCATCTTGCCACACGCAAGCCGGTTCTGAGTGTGGATCAGAGCGACACTGGGGCTCAACCCAAACGGGGGTTGTTTTTGCACCTCAGAATGGAGGTGAAGCCCTCCTAATGCAGCATTCTCTCCTTCAATGAACGACGGTTTAATCCTTGTATGCTGATTTCCGTTCACGTCTTTGGTCTGATCTAGCTCCCTTTCACACTTTGTGACTTCCTAACCAAGTTTGTTAGATTGCTGACATGGTGGTCAGCTGTGGATCTTTGTGATGCAAACACACACACGACACATAAAAATATACAAAGCAATTCCTAAAAGAATTGAATAAAACTTAAAAGCCTATTTTGTATTTGAAGACATTCTGTTTATGTGCGACTCTGTGTGCTAACTGCTTAGGTGTTGGGTGGTAGGTCTCTATCTGGGGCCAAAACTCTTGGTCAGGACAGACAACTGGAGTGTCATTGGCTGCCGGTGGGCTCTTGCGTGGCTGCCAGCCACAGTCTAGTAAAAAGAAGCCTGCTTGTGTTGCCAATATCATGTAAAAAGCAAAGGGGCGCATCATCCATTAGCAAGGAGCAGAGCCGGTGGAGCTCACTGGGCTCTGGCACCGCGGAATGACAGGAATAAAGATGGAATGTCCTGTTAAACATGGAGTCACAAAGAACTGACTATCATCTGGGTTGAAAATCTGTTTGTTTTTTTTTCTTTTTTCGAGAATGTTCCTGGAGTCGGTTAAAGCGACACCGGACGCACGGGCCAAAGAAATAATAAAAATAAATGAATAAATTGTCCCAAACTACAAACTACAACCGAGAAGTTCGATGCATTAGGTGAGATGCAGTTTTGACAAAACATGCAAGAGATTTTTTTTTATGAGTTAAAAAAAATTAAAATAGTCAAATGAAACAGATTTTGTGTTCCGACAATAGAAGAAAAGGGAGGGGGAGTGGGGTGTGTGTGTGTGTGCTAACATCATGGCCAGATGGTCACCAGGAGGGGCCTGACAGCTGTGTGCACGTGTGCGACTGTAAATGTGTGTGTGTGTGTGCCTTAGTTGTGTTGGTGCTGGTAGTGGGTCTGTACAAGTGTGTGCACAAGAGGGAGAGACTGTGTCCAACACCTGTCCTCCTCTCCTCTCAGAAAGAAGGACAGAAAGAAACACGTTGCGAGCGCCGGCGCAAGGTGACAAGTGACCATTAGTTAAGCGTCGCACTGACAAGCAGTTGAAACTGAGGTATTATGCCCGTGTCACACCATCAGTCACCCTGCTGTTAAGTGGCGGTACGTGCTTTTCTTACGACGGGATGCAGGAAAAGATCTGAGCCGAGTACCCGCTTCGACAAGGCCACCGGCAGCAGCCGTTCAGGAGCCATGTTTGCAATCCCGAAGGTCGCGGAGGGCCATTATTCGAAAGACCCTGAGTAAGGAGGAGCAAGAAAACCAAGTCATCGAGAGGATGAAAGTTGGAAGACAAACCTGTGGCTGATGCGTCAGCAAGGGGGTCCTTTCAGAGTCCCAGAGTGAAACCGGTTCACCCTCAGTAGTTCTCACCATCTTGCCACACGCAAGCCGGTTCTGAGTGTGGATCAGAGCGACACTGGGGCTCAACCCAAACGGGGGTTGTTTTTGCACCTCAGAATGGAGGTGAAGCCCTCCTAATGCAGCATTCTCTCCTTCAATGAACGACGGTTTAATCCTTGTATGCTGATTTCCGTTCACGTCTTTGGTCTGATCTAGCTCCCTTTCACACTTTGTGACTTCCTAACCAAGTTTGTTAGATTGCTGACATGGTGGTCAGCTGTGGATCTTTGTGATGCAAACACACACACGACACATAAAAATATACAAAGCAATTCCTAAAAGAATTGAATAAAACTTAAAAGCCTATTTTGTATTTGAAGACATTCTGTTTATGTGCGACTCTGTGTGCTAACTGCTTAGGTGTTGGGTGGTAGGTCTCTATCTGGGGCCA
>NW_027466054.1:13795000-13842500 GCF_046127955.1 Nelusetta ayraudi | reverse complement strand
CTTTGGGCTGGTAAACCCGATAAGAGAACCGAAAATACACAAGACATTTTGTTTTCTTTTTTTTAATGACATTGTTTTGCAAGGTGGACCACTTTGAAAACGTATTCATTTATTTATCTTATTTTTCAGTTTAAATAATATGAATTAAACAGACCAATCCTGCCGATGATTGCACGATGATTGCATGACTGTTGTGGAACAACGCTACGATGTTGCTGATGAAATAGAGGATAAACTGAACGATGAGACATGTCAGCATTTAGTTTTCTTGTTTAAATTGTTGGCACACTTGATGTCTGTGAAACTGGCAGGAACTTTGGACTCTTTTTTTCGATGGTATTTTGCTACATATCCACCTGCTTTCAAACATTTTTTCTCTCCAAATCAGACCTTTGAAGCGCAAGGTTGTGTTAACAGAAGTGCATCAATTAAAACAGAGACCACGAGCACTATTAAACACCACAACTTGGACACATCCAATATGGTCCAAAAGTGGGGGAAGTTGCGCTCGCGAACCTCGTCCCTCTGCGGGATTCCTCACTGAAAAGCATGTGAGTTTTTCCACTCTGATGCCTTTTGGTGGTAAAAACCTGTCACTGAAGCTCTGCGAAAGAAAAAAAAAGAAAAAAAAAATTTGGAAGGCGGTCGCACAACAGCAGGAACTCAAGACTTCCAGCGTCCAGCTTTGTGCAGCTCCACAGCTGCGCTGCCCCCGCTGGTGAGCGGCGGAACGCCTCATCTGGTCCTTCCAGAGGAGAGAGATCAACATCATGTGTAAACAAAGAGACGACCGCCTCGGCCAGTCACACGCGTGTGTGTGTGTGACTCTGTGTGTGTGTGTGTGTGTGTGTTTGGAGATCGAATTAAGAGCACAAAGGAGCAGAAGGGCTTCGGTGGGAGACTGGAGGGAGCAACGTCGCCGTTTGCAGCGGTCGCGGACGGAGGATGTCACTGTAAAAAAAATATGTGCGCGTCCGCGTGCCACAGAAGAGAGCAGGTAGGCGACGCAGACTGCGACGGAGCTGCGCCGGTCCGTTATTGTCCCCGAGACGAGAGCGAGCTTTTTTATCTGCTTTCCAGGCTCACAAAGAGGAGCGAAAGAGGGGAAAAAGGAGGAGGAGGAAGAGGAGGAGAAGGAGGGGGCGGGGGGAGAGAAAGAGAGGGAGAGCACACAGACTGCCCGCGGCTCGCTTTCAACATCTCAATGACTACACACACACACACACACACACACACACACACACACACACACACACACACACACACACACACACACACACTCTAGCCTGTCCTCCTCGCTGGTCCTCCCCTCCCTTCCTATCTGCGGTTCCTCCTTTTTCTCCTCCTACTATCTCTCTCTCTCTCTCTCTCTCTCTCCCCACCCCCCACCCCCTTTTGTGCCCCCAGGCCATAAACATCCGCATGTCACACACATGCCATGAAACACAATGAACACACGCGCACGACGCACGCACGTGCACGCACACACACACAAGCTGAGGAACACCAGCGTCAGGGCTTTGTTCCACGGCGCTGGTTCTGAGGTCCCGGAGAATCGCTCAGGCAAAAAATAAGCGTGTGTGTGTGTGTGTGTGTGTGTGTGTGTGTGTGTGTGTGTGTGTGTGTGTGCAGAGACACATACATACACACACACACACACACACACACGCTCTCTTTTAACCCCCCACTGCCCAACCGTCCTCCCACCCAGACTGTCGCTTCTTAACACCATCACTTATTCATGTGAGTGAACATTAGAAGAGGGCTGCTCCTCCTTCCCTCCCTCGTCCCTCCGCTGCTCCACAGGCACCATCCCAAGGAAGCCGCGCGTCTGCACCGACACAAAATGGCAGAATTAGTCGGAATTACGTGCCGTTTAACCGCCGGACGCGCACGTGCATGCGCCGGCGAAAGGGCTCTCGCGTCCGGGTTGCGCACCAGGAGAAAATGAGCAATGAAAAATGGAAAAAGGTCGGAAAATTCAGTCTGTACAATTGTGTAAAATGAAACGCGGCATTAGCGATCGATTTCATAAAGGCATTTTTTTTTTTTTAAACTACATAGGATTTTTTTGTTCTTCTAATTTTTGCATTTAAAGGTCATCTGAAGTACACAACAAGTCACATGACACGACCTGGTATGTGCGGGTTCAACGACCTCTTTCTTCTTCCGTCGCTAAAACGTGAACCGAAACTCGGACCCTTCCAAATTTTTCTTTTCTCGACGCGAGTTCATTTTTGCCCAAAACTGTACCAGAAACTGCATGCGCGCGGGCTTGTGTGCGTGTGTGTTTATGAGGTGCAAACAAGAGGAATCACGAGCGGCGACAGCCGAGCAGCGGTGGAGGAAGTTATTAATTATTTTAGCTCCTATTAGGAGGAACACGGCGAGTCGATACCCCGGAGACGTGTCATGAACGCCTCTCATTGTTCTCTGGCTGACATACGCCGCTCCACCTCCCTCCTCCACCTCCCCCACCACCACCCTGTCAGATGTCCCCTCCTCCCCTCCCCCTCGTTCATTCCCGACTGTGACATGCGTGTCACACATTCCTCCTCCTCCTCCTCCTTTCCTCTCCTCTCTCTCCCTCCTCCGGCACCACTCGTCCTCCATCTCAACCTCTTCCTCGCTCTGATTCCCCGTCTCTCTCATCCGCTTCGCCACTCGGCCTCCGCCACCTCCCCTCGTTTTCTCCCGCCATCGCCGTCGCCTGACCTCCCGCGCTCCACCCCGCCCCGCCCGTTCCCGCCTCTTCTCTTCCCCCTTCTCCGTTTTTTACTGTTTATTCTACGTCTCCCTCCGTTTCTCCCCTCCTCCCCCGTTCACGCACACACACGCAGCTCACTCGTCTCTGCCGTCATGTGCGTGTCGCGCGCCCGCGCCGCAGCTTTTTATCCCCACCCCCACCCCCACCCCCACCTCCGCCCACCAAACCAACCCGGAATCCCGCCCACAGCCTGCCGATGCCAGCCAATGAGACGGCGGATTGGGCCACTTCCTCATTTCATAGCGCATGAAGTTTAAAGAGGCACGGCACCATTAAACAAGCCGACAGATAGATGGCGAGGGCTGTGGACAAAGAGAGAGTCAATTTTAACTCGGCTCTGCGAGGCAGAGACGAGCGAGGGTGTGAGGACCACGCGTGTGTGTGTGTGTGTGTGTGTGACGACTCCGGTTGGCACACAGTGTTGCCACTGGGTCAACGCAGGTTAATCCCTAAACCCTGCCTCTGACCAAGGTTAAGCTCCGGCACTTCCTTTACTACACTGTAACGTACAACTAGTTGCCATAATCCCTTAAGAGCATTCAGGAGGTTCCCTTCAAGGCGATGCCCTCGTTGCCATATTACCTTCCTGCACTTTGAAGACAACTTGTTTGGCCGATGATGGACAGAGTGAGATCTCATTCATCACTGACTTGATAAATTGACCTGATGCACAATTAACTGCTCTGTATGTGTTTTTAGGGAGCGTTGTACACCACAAACAGTTCACACACACTCACCTAAACAGATGCCAATAGTGGAACTAATGAAGAACTCCATGAAATCATGAATGCTACGCTGAGACACGTGGCTATACTGTGTGTGTGATATGAAAGGTCAAGGTTCTGGAAGTTAGCATAGCATCCTTCACGTAATCCATTTTGCCAGCATCAAAGAGACGGACCGTTCAATATGCTTTAAAATTTCCAGTGAACCTACAAAACCAATCAGCTTGCCTTACAGGTAACGAGGTGGGTGGAGGGTGCACTAGTGTGAGTGGAAGCGCTCCAAGCTACTCTTGAAAACACCACAGAAGAAGACCAGGAAAAAGAAGAAGAAGATTTTTTTTTGATTTGAAGAAGAAGAAGGAGGAAGAGGAGAAGAAGAAGAAGAAGAAAAAGAAGAAGAAGAAGAAAGAGCATGAGAAGGAACTGAAGGTTTTTTTTGGTGAAGCAGATGGATTTACATTAGTCTGGAGTGGCGATGGCAAAGGTTAAGTTAAACACCGTGGTGTATAGAGGCTAGACGTGGGGCGGTAATGCGCAGCTAATAGCGGGTTACTTACACGGGCTCAGGCTCAGGCTACTCATTTCTGGGGAAAAGAGGACGAGAGGCCGTGTTTACCGAGGATGGTTCTTCGCTTTAAACCTCATCGGTGGGCTCGACAAGATTTCAAGATTTCCACCGGCGGCGCGTTTTTAACGATAGAAGAAGAATGACAAACGAGCGTGAGGTGGGGTTCCGCAAGTGTCTGTGTGTGTGTGTGTGTGTGTGTGTGTGTGTGTGTGTGTGTGTGTGTGTGTGTGTGTGTATGTGTGTGTGTATGTGTGTGTGTGTGTGAGAGCAGGAAGCAGCAGGAGTGGAGCGGAGATGGTGAGATCTTTGACCTTGGGGATCTGCTGGGAGTCAAGACTCTGATGCACAAATGGGAGCCTAATTATCTGCACACACACACACACACACACACACACACACACACACACACACACACACACACACACACACACACACACACACACACACACACACACACGTCAAACCTATGATTGTATAGACGTCTTACAATCAGGCTGACACACAAACACACACAAACACACTCAGCTTTTCACTGTCACCCCCTCCGCACCAGACAAAGAAAGGGAGTGCATCCGCGCAAGAGTGGCCCTCAGGGGGGAGACCTGATTCTGCATCCAGCCTTTAACCCCCCCCGCCACCCTCCTACATAAATGCACATACACACACATACATTAAGCCACCCCCGTGCTCGACGGCCTGTATTAAACAGAAACAAACAGGCGAGCAGACAGGAGCGGGGGGGTAACAAGGGCATTACAAGCCAATTAGGGGTAGCGCCTGAGTGACTGACAGACGGGGCGGAGAGCGGGACACGGCTCGCTGTCTGCGGGAAAGGTGTGTGTGTGTGTGTGTGTGTGTGTGTGTGTGTGTGTGTGTGGGTGTGGGATCAGGTTGCACAGCCCTCCCAATAACTAAAGCTTTGGCCTAAAGGCCTCTAATATGTGCACATTAACAGCCTTACACACACACACACACACACACAAGGGGGAAACATCCACATGACCCCCCCCCCCCTCCCCTCCCTATCCCTAACCTCCCCCACCCGAGAGATCCAACTCCTACACGCGAAGGCATTCAAAAGATCTCTTTGTCTCCGTATCGCGGCGGCGAAATAGAGGAGAAAGACTGGAGAAAATGAGAGGCAAAGTGATTGGAGGGCTGGAGCGAGAGGAGGGAGGGAGGAGGAGGGAGGAAAAAGAGCAGCGAAAGGGAAAAGGGTTTGCAGGAACAACACACGGGGAGGAGGGAGAGGGAGGGAGGGAGGGAGGAGAGAGGGAGAGGGAGGGAAAACACGGAGCAGGAGAGGGAGGAACGGGAGGAGGAGGAGGAGCACGGCGGAAGGACGAGAGAGAGAGGGAGTGAGGGCTGGGAAAGAGCAACACACACACACACACACACACACACACACACACACACACACACACACACACACACACACACACACACACACACACACACACACACACACACACACACACACACACAGACAGCCGGGCTCCGGCACCGCTCTCAACTCGTTTGATCCAGTTCGTCTCGCCAGGCGTTCCTCGAGATGCATTCCTGTGGCTGGCTGGGTGCACAGCGAGACGGGGGAGAGAGAGAGAGAGATACTGGAGAGAGAGGGAGAGAGAGAGAGAGGAGGGGGAGGGAGAGAGAGAGAGAGAGAGAGGGGCCGGCCTTCGTAGGTGATTTGGGCAGAGAAAACGGAGGAGGAAGAGATCCAGCAGAGGGTATTAGGGACAGGAAGAGGGAGTCGTAGAGCAGGAGGAACACGGCGGTGGAGGGGGAAAGGGGGGCAGGGGGAACCAAAAAAACAGGGAGCAGTGGAACAGCCGAAATGGGAAAAGCAGAGCGGGGCTTGGGGTCGCTTTGCTTTAGATGGATGCTGAAATAAATGCGACGCCGATATCAGCTGTGACTCAAGAGTGAAGGAAGCCAGAGGAGTTCACACAGTGTAATCGCAAACAAGCGCATAAGGGCTGAAAAGACGGGAAGTTTTAGGTAAGTCTGTGCTGCTTTTAAGCTAAGCAGCATGGACTTCCAAAGAGACAACATAGAGTGAAAAAAAGATGTAGGATTTTGTTGGATTTTATTTTGTGGGAAGTCATCACATTGAGACAGAACACATCACTAATCTGCATTTTATCCTTTGAACACATACTTAGAAAACTGTAAAAATAGAATAGATGGAAATATTAAAATATCTTGAATTGTATTTTTTCTTAACTATCACAGAAAATGTGAGATTTCTTTACCGATTTTCAAAATAAACAGTTTGTTTGTTGTCCTCTCGTGGTCAGTTCTGATTGCACTTGATTGGTCCTTATGGATAACCATCCTGAACACAACTGATGTTAGCCGGTAAGGGCAGGGAAGTGCTAACACCATTGGGAACGGCTCATTTTCACTGGTTTTTCAATATTTTCGTCAATTTTTTTTAATGTGATTATTTTGGTTCATCTTTGCCAAAAAAAAGAGCGAAAAAAGCATCTAGCCAAGTTTTCTCACTGCTGCAGACTGAATATACGTGAACCGAGAAGTACTTTGGGAAAGATAGAAAAAAATACCAACATAAATGCTCTACTTTCACACACGCCAAATATTCAAATTTCTTCTTCAAAAGCCTTTCTAAACTTTCCTCGCTGTTTCAACTTCACTGGCAGCAGAGTTTCCTTTGTACTAAACCAACTGTCAGAGTGAGTAACGTTCACTGAGGCTGCTGGCACTTGTCAGAATGTTTCATTTTGCCCATGACTTTTTTTCCCTCGTTCTTTTACAGTCCGTAATATAAACTGGAATCGCAGCCGGCGGGTGAGAGCGAGTTGTCGGACTCGTTATTTAAATCTAATGACGGTTTATTTAAGTTTTTTTTCTTCTCATTTTTCAGCAACAACTTTTAAAGGCAGTTTTTGTGATTGATGCCGAGCCCAGAACAGATCAAGATGTTGTAAGGAGGAAAAATTAATTACCAGACAAGGTGACAACAGATTATTCAGTAACCTGACAAATTCTAATATCCAAGAAACATGAGGATTTAAAAAAAAAAAAAAAAATCCAATTAAAATCACAATTAAAGCAATCAAAAAAAATGTGATAATATGGACAATGGCTTAGACTAGGAAAGTGAAGGCATTGACAGTTTTGCAGCAAATTGTCTCACTGTGTTTGTGGACACAGGAAACACAGGACCAACATGTCAAAGTATTTACGCCCACAGTGAATCCAGAGTCCTAGAAAGTGGGAACTACACTCCTGATTAGCTCACAAGGGCCGGTCATTCTTAAAAAAAAAGCAAATTCTTTCCTGTTGTGAGAAAATGTGGAAAAAAAAGAAAAAACAAGACAGACTATCTTCAATGGTCCGAGAATGAATAAGTTGCTCACCAAAGGGAGAGGCTTGTATCTTTGAGTCATTTGAGTCACTGAATCAGTGACCCAAAAGTGGGTCGCGGAGCTGTTTGGATTGGGTTGCAACTTCTGGGCAGTTTGCCTTTTTTTTTTTTTTTTTTTTATTAAAAAAGGGATTTTAAAATATACATTTAAAGAGAAAACGGGCATTTATTTTGCAGGACACACACTTCAATTCAATAATTTCAATAATCTATTTACTGGACATGGTAGAAAGTGGGCTAGCTATTTTGTTTTTATGGAATAACACTGAGTGCTGTGGAATACATTTGGGTCGCGACTTCACAAAAATGTTTGCCCTGAGGCTCCACCAGTTGAGAACCACTGATCCAGAGTGTGTAGACACACAGGCTCCTCCCACTTCTCAGAGCGAGCGAGCGAAGGGGCCGGGCGCCGTTGAGCAGCTGAGTGAATCGTTTGTTTACCGCTCAGCCTCAAAGCAGGGAGGGAAAGACAGAGGTGAGCTGAAACACGAAACCAGCGCGGCTGCTTTTCCCCACTGGGGAAAATTCAGCCGGTAACTTGGTATATTTACACAAACGCTGTGAGGACGGCGGCTAAACAATAGTCGCACGTTGTCTGGTGCCTTCTTTGCTCGCAGCTGGCCAGCAGCAGCATGGACGAGTCAGTGAACGAGAGTTACAAGGGACGATTTACGAGTCAGTGAAATGACTCTTGCCGTTGTTGGCATATGTGAACTGTGCAGAATACGCAGATGCTGCTGGTATTGCTACAGGTGCAAAGAAACCAATTGATTCAAAAGACTTGCGAAAAACACAAAAGTGTTGCACTACTCACCAGTCGACAAGAGAGTGCAGCGCCACCTAACATGGTGGCAGAAAGACGTTCGACGTTCAGATATTCTCAGCAAAGAATTCTCAAAGTAATTGATGAATCCAAGAGGCAGTTATAACAAAGACATGCATAATACCTACAACATTTTACACATCCAGAAACACTCAAAGCTATCAAAGCTAGCAGTATTTTACTGGAGACTTGCAGCAGCCTTGAACTGGCTGAATGGAATGGAACGGTTCACTACTGAGCTCATCAGATACAAATCTTTATCACCTACTGCCCTGGAACTGTTTGTTGGCTGCGACGGAAAATGCGAAAACACGTACTGTTCAAAGTACGATTATGTTAAAATAACAAACAAAAAAAGTTTGTTCACGACAGACAGGAAGTCGACACTTTTTCACGATAATTCAAGAAAAAAAAACTGCGCTATAAGATAAATTTGAGAATGAAACTTTTCTCACAAGTTTGTTTGGCAGAGCTTCGGAATGGAGTGTGACAGGTGAGTCCACAGCGAGGAGGCAGACTGAGTCTCCTGCTCCAGCTCAGTCCGTCAGAATAAATCTGCCTCCGCGTCACAGTCTTTTTTTCTTTTTTTTTACCACGTGAGGAGGATCTCGTTCTGCAGACACACCACTGCTCCATCTATTCCTGCTCTTCCACTCACTCACTCACTCACTCACTCACAAGTGGCGAGGAAGCTCCAAGAGCTTGACCGTCACCGACTGAATTTTGCGTTTGAGCTGTGTGTGTGTGCATGAGTGGGTGTACGAGGAGGCCCTAATTGAGGTGGTACAGGAGAGAGAAAGACAGGTCAATTACTGCAGGTAATGGGAGGTGTGCGTGTGTGTGTGAGAGAGAAAGAGAGAGAGAGAGAGTGAGAGAGAGAGAGAGAGAGAGAGAAAGAGAGAGAGAGCGAGAGAGAGCGAGAGAGGGAGACAGAGAGAGAGAGAGAGAGAGAGAGAGACAGTGAGCGAGAGAGAGAGAGAGAGGGGGGGAGACAGAGATAGACAGGGAGAGAGAGACAGAGAGAGACAGAGAGAGAGGGGAGACAGAGAGAGAGAGAGAGACAGAGAGAGAGAGAGACAGGGAGAGAGAGAAAGAGAGAGAGACAGAGATAGAGAGAGGTCTTGCAGGGATTGTCTGTCATTACCTCCTTCCTTCTGGTTCCCATTTAAAACATCCATAAAATGCCTGAGTCGCTCCCTCCTCTTCTTCTGGTTGTTTCCCTTGTCAACCTTTCTTCAGCCTCACGCCCACCTTCCATCAAGCCTCCTACCTTCCCTGGACTGACAGCTAGATTAATGTCTGATGCAAATCTAATAATGACTAAAAAACAACAGAGCAGGGAAATGCCAAAGTACAGCAGAAAAACTGCTCCTGCTACTTAAAGATTACAATTTCATCACCTCACACAAGACGGACCAGAGTTCACCTCCAGTGGTGGTGTGGGACAGCCTGTTGTCTGCGTGTCTGTGTGGATTTCCTTTGCATGCTAACATTTTCTACAAAAAAGTCACATAATAGGTTTATAATAATATCTTGTCAGCAGAACTGCTAATTAAAACCTGTTTCAAACTAGATCTTTACACAAGTTTGGATAAAATCTGAAGGAAAGAACAGAACAGAAACATATTCCATTTGAATGAGGCCACAGTCAAAGGTGCACAGTGTGCACAGCAACCAACACACACACACCGACACAAGTGTGTGTAAATATTCCAACAGGTGCAAACTTCATCGTGCAGTTGTTCATCTCCCGTGCAGTTCTGCACTTCACAACATTCAGCTCGAACTGCAGAAGGAATCCCAGAGACAGGAAACTGCGTGCGTGTGTGTGTGTGTATGTGTGGCAGTGCAATAACAGGAAGAGAGGAGGGTGAAGCCGCCGATACGCCAAACCAATGACGAAACACAAACAGTTTCTGGCCTCATAAGCACTTTGTGGATTTCTCCTGATTTTTGCTCAGAAATGTTTGGGTCGCTGCGGTTGTTTGTCTCCTGGTTGTCTTTTTGTTTTGTTTTGTTTTTTCCTTTTAATTTCCAACTTTCCTCAAAGGTCCTCGTCCAGCCGGACCAGGCTGGCTGAGCTAGAAAACTAGAATAGCTGGGTCCCACCAGACAAAATGACACAGAGCACTGTCAGATGTCACATCATTCGAGAAACCGAGAAGCTGGAATAGAGGTAATACTTGGGTTTGGACTGCAGGTGGCGGCGCCGGTGGTTGGAGGAAGAAATGGGAGACGAGAAGTTTCGAGTCAAGTTCTGTTTTCCAAAAGTTCTCTGAGGAGGGAGGCAACACGTAGCAGCAGCACCCGCTCTTCAGGCCTTGCAGCTGCAAGCAGTGATTTTGGGGGTTGGGTCTCGCACAAACTGGTCATCACTCACTCACTCAATGCAGCTCCCCGTCGCACTGACAACCAGATGTGGACGATGAAGATGCGGCTGGGAGCGATTCCTGAAAACCAGACTGGTGGACGGGGCTGAAAGTTTGCTGCCCTCTGAAGAACAGATGAGACGAGCAGCCGACTGTTGCGTAACAGGAGTCGGCAGTGGTGGTGGTGGTGTGTATGTGTGTGTGTGTGTGTGTGTGTGTGTGTGTGTGTGTATGCTTCATCAGTGTGACCTCAGACAATGACTCAGGTTGTGCATAACGCTGCACCTTGCCTGTCTGTGTCTATTTGACTGGATGCTGTAGGGGTAGAGGAGGTAGAAATGACACTTCTTTACTCGTGTGCGTGCATGCACGTGTGTGTATGTGTGTGTGTGTGTGTGTGTGTGTGTGTGTGTGTGGACCAGTGTCTTTGCTAGACTTGTGGTAATCCTCTTAGCGTATGCTGCTTAAAGCTCCGAGCGTATTATGTAACCCCTCTAATCCAACGTTGCATCAAGACAGACAGCAAAAGACCACAACCCATGATTCCTCACTCTGTACTGCACACACACACATGCACACACACACACACACACACACACTGTCTCTAGATTAAATACCAAGGAAGATGCACCATGGCACTGGGAGATACTGATCGGGAATCTCCTCCGTGGTGACAACCAGACGAACCTTCTCTCTGTCCCTTCATCTCCAGGTTCTTGCTGCCCTGCTCGCTAAATCCCTCTGCGCTCTCCACAACCCGAAGCGACAAGGAGTGGGGACGGAGGTGTGCGTATGTGTGTGTGTGTTGGGGAGGGGGGTGGTAACGAGGAGGCGATCTCTCGCTCTGTCCTCCCTGCTCTCTGATCTGTTGCCGGAGCAACGGCGGCCATCTTGCCGTGCCCCATCTGTCTTGGGTACACATCACAGGGCGGTCACAACTGCCGAATGACAGCGGGGGCGAGGGGAGGTAGCAGCGGGAGGCGGGAGGAGGCAGGAGGAGGCAGGAAGGCGAAAAAAAAATTCACAAAAATCTCCTCTTGGGCTTTTGGCGGCAACACCGAGCAAGGTTTAACCCTCTTGTCTATATTAACGCTCTTATTGTGGTGATAATATTAGACAGATGGATGTCAATGAGGTACATCTCCTGTCTTTATTGAGCGGCGATGTCTTTGTTGCTACGTTAAGGGCCTGTTTTCTCGTCTTGTCAATAATTTCATTCATACGGTATAAAAGGAGACGAGAAGGAAGGTTCTTGTACGACATCCTATGTCTCGTTTGAACACATCGATGTCATCGACTTACCTTACAAGTGTGCAACATGCAGCTCTCAACGATGAGTTACGGGTCGAGTGTGTTTTAAAAACTTTTCAGGAAGCCCGGTATTTTAATGAAGCCCACCTGACCTGCATTTCAGATTTAGGACACATTCAGGAGGGCTTCCTTAGAAAATAGTGGATGCTAACTAGGAGTGAGACCCTTATTGCTCTATGTGTATTCTTAAACATACGAGAACTGTTCTAAGGGTAGGAAAACCAAATAACTTTTATTGTATTGCGAGTATACACTTTTATCAATTTATTTATGGCCAGTTCGTGAAGCTTTTACCAATATAAAAATCGTTAATAAAGCCAAATTTCACACACTGAACCTTTAACTTAACTGTACAAACCCTGTTGAGAACAACACATTCCTGAAGCCAAAGTCGCGCCGTTGGCGACACATATGACGCAAACCCTTTGAAAACCACTGGATTAGCTCATTAGGTCGGGCTCGACTCAACCCCGGTTTCGACTGAGCGTAATTAGAGTGTCAAATTTTTATTGAGGCACGTGTTAATCCCCACATGTCTGGAGCAGGAACCCGGACACCTTCAGAGAGGCTCCGAGGCCCCCGGGCGTCAAGAACCACAGTGGGCCCCGATCACAAGACACCCGTCGTCAACAACTGGAACACGCTAATCACTGATGCACAAAGCTTGACAAAGCAATGTTTTATTTCCCACCAACACAAATTACACTATACCATAAAATAGCAGTTGGCACACCCTAAAGGCCGCTACACACGGTAGGATTTCTGGGTGTCTAAGACGAAAGACAATCATCGTGCGAAAATCGTGGTAAGACTTTGGCTCAAAAATGGTCTTGCGTTGCACCTCCAGACGTCGTCAAGACACAGTTCTGACTGGGTCAGAAATTCTACGATGACTTGGGTCGACCGTCTCACAACAGCTTCATGAGCAGCAACTATTAACCCACCAGGAGAAATTCAGCAGCAAATGACGCGATGATCACCATGACGTACATACATAGATAGATAGATAGATAGATACTGCAGTGACTGTTGTCGTGGCTGTTGGTGTTGACAAATATGAACAACAGACACGCTATTGCTAAACACAGGTAGCGTGAATGCTTATTGCGAACAGAAGCGAATAACTATTGACCTCCAAGATCATTGGAGGTATGTAAACCAGCCATGACAAATTTGCTTCTCTTGCCAAACCAGGGCTGAGTCCTAATTCCCCTTCTCCTCTTCTGCGCACATGGACGCGACTATAAAACATTTCGGACCTGAGTTTCTATATTTGTCGTTGCTGCCCTGATTGATTGAATCAACTGCGAGCAAGCTAAACCATTGCTCGCCGAATACGTCGTTCAGTGACGTGCGTCCTAGTCTGCGATTTAGTAAATGGTCATCGTACAGTCTGCCAACATCAAATTTGATGTCTCACCATCGTTTATTGGGATCTATATAACACAGTGTGTCAAGTGACGATAGCATAAGACGGCAATAATTGTTCAGTCTGTGGGAGCCTTAAAGTGGAGAACCTAGTGTGCCATTGCGGCATCTCATCAATGGGTATTGAAGCATTTCATCTGGTTTCACGTTGTTTTTGCCTTGTACCCATGTAATCAGCAATCCCATAGAGACTGGGGCAACCTCCTGGTTTGTCTAACCAGTCTAACAACAGCCCCAGGATGTGGTTTGGTCAAGACTGGGCTCAGGCTGCGGTGGTGCCACTGCTGCAGTTGGTTTTCAAGCATCTTCTGGTTCACTCCAATTACCAACCCTCTTTATCACCAGCTCGATAAGAGCGGAACACGGACGAGGTTCCACGTGCAACTCGAGAGTTCGCTCCAGATATTTGCATCATTGTTACACGACAAACCACGTGACAATATTTGGAATATGCAGCGTGTTTTTTTTTTTTTTTTTTTTTTTTTTTTTAGGAGTCTAGACTTTTCTTTCTCATCCTCATGTCAAAGAAATGTTAAGTCCCAAAAAGCTGGAACAAATCAAAAAAGTTTCACAAAGAGTTAAAGTGGAGGTACAGTGCAAGCAAGTCGCAGCCGTGTGTGGACTAGAAGTGAACTCAGTGTACCAAAGACTCCCAGGAGGCTCCGGAGACCCGACACAACCCAGAGCTACAGGAGGAAGTGACGCAAAGGTCTAACTCAGCCAGCGACGGGACTGACACAATGTCATGGTGCTGATCGCGCATGTGTCACATGACCGTAAAGAGAGGCTGCAGACAGCGAGAGACAGTATAAGGGAAGCAGCGAGGCTCTTTCAGAGGTTCCCACTGAGAAAAACCATCAGAAAAGGTCAGCAAAGGGGGATTTTAAAAAGTGGAGAAGACGGAGAAGGAGATGCTGTTTCTCTGCTGTTGCTGCTGCTGCTGCTGCTGCTGCTGCTGCTGCTCCGGCTGCCGGGGCGGTTTGCTGGGTTGGGCCGAGTGTTTGGTTACCGCGCGAGCACAAACACAAATGATGAGTCACTTTCTAAAACACACAAACGCAGACTTACACATATACACACACACACACACAAAGTTTGCACACGAAAACTTTAAATGAAGCCTCGCTGCTCTCACGGCAAGAACTCAGCAGCTCTCACTGCAACCTGCCGCTGCCCCCCAGAACTCCCAGAACCCCCTCCTGTGTTCTGTCCTTGCTGAAACGCTTCCACAACCTTCCTCCCAGAGCTCCGAGAGCAAAGAGGAGGATTGCTTTTTTTTGTAAAAGTGCAGTCTCCCTCAGCGCCGCACGCCTAGGCCTGCTCCTTTTAATGTTTTCTGAGAATTTTTGTCATCAGAAAGAGCACTAATTACAGGCTTAAACATGCGGGCAACTCTAGTGTACACACACACACACACACACACACACACACACACACACACACACACACACACACACACACACACACACGCACACACACGCAGACTCTCCCACCCTCCCGACTCAGTCACCCACTGAACATAATTAGAGGGTTGAGAGAGCCATGAATGAGTGGGGAGGTGGAGGGGGGGTGAAGGAGGTGGAGGAAGAGGAGGAGGAGGGGGAGGAGGAGGAGGAGACGAGATCTGGAAACACGGAGAAGAAGTTTATCTTTCGGAGTCCAGGATCCGGAAAGCGACTCTGTGCTGAGTCCCTGGACTTTAACCCCCGCAGGACGCAGTTTGTTCTGGAAGATGTTAGTCAGGCAGCAGGCAGAGGGTCAGTGGAGTCAGTGGTTGAGGGGGTTGAAGGGCAGGTTCGGGTGGCAGAAAGTGCGTATCAGAGAGAGGAAAATGTGGGGATGACGATGTTCTGACGACAACGAGAAGGACAAACAAACCTCAGAACCAGATACAAAAAAATCTCCACCTTTGTGCGGCTGATCAGGGTTTGGATCAGGTTTATTACTGAAAGGCTCTTCATGTAAGTTCTTGAAAAGTTGCTGCACTTATTCATTTACAAAAAAAACCAACATGTTAAATCATAGAACTTGCTCTTTTAAGCTTAACACTAAAGTTTATGGCTTCAATGTTTCAAATTAAAAATATATCACTGGCTCATCAACAATTATGTTGCTGTATATGTGGCCAGATGGAGTTCTGACACCAGAGAAACCCCCCCCCCCAGTCTCCCAGCAGCCTGTGTGGTCGGGTTCAGATCGGAACCAGCAGAACGTCAGACTGGGTTCGAACCTGCTGAACCATCCATGACGACGCTCTTCCACCGGTGCATCGCCGCTGGGCCAGACGTGTAAACAGCTGTTGGTTTCTCGCATATTTTCCTCGATGCAGCTCCTATTTTCAGGTCTTGAGCCCCTCCCCCAGCCCCTCCACCCCCTCCTTTGTTTAACAGCTCACAGTACTTTCCGGAAAAAAAAAAAAAAGATTGAAAAAAAAAAAAACTTTCCTGCAACTTTGCGGGGGCCGATCATTCCCACCTCGGCCGGCCAGCTTCTATTTTTAGCCCTCTCTTTCACAGATTAGGGTGGCTATTAATAGATCCCCCCTTATGTCATCCAATGGGAGGGCTTCTTCCGTGAGGACGGCGCCGTTGGCGTCGGAGGGATTCGCTCACCTCCTCCCACTCGGGGGAGGGCGGCCGTCACCACCCTCTGTCGGACCTCCGCCGCACTTCCCCTCTCCCCCCGCCTTCCCCCACCCGTCAGGTTGACCCCGCCCCCTTCCTGCTACTCTGCCTCCCTCCTCCCACCACCCCGCCCCCTCCCGCTCCCCTTGCTCCATCAGCGCAGGGTGGATCCTGGCAGGAGGCCCACGGCTGCTCGGTGGAAATTTCACACACACACACACACACACACACACACACACACACACACACACACACACACACACACACACACACACACACACACACACAGCAAAGAGACGGGGGTCCTGAAGATTTGACGGGGACACGCACCTAAAAATAACCCACACGACCCCTCACGAGTCGTCGGAGCGCACAACGGACCGCTCTGTCTGCAGACAGACGGCCAGAAAAGGAGACAGAGAGACGGACGGACGGAGAGGAGCTTCCTCCTCCTCCTCCCCCTCCTTACTTCTTAGTTCCTGTTAACTTTTTCCCCCCTCTTTCAAAAAAATAGGACATTACATAATTCTCCAAACACTTCCTCTCTGAGCCGAGAGCACTCTGGCGTTTTATCAGACGTGCACACGCAGACATGCGCACGCACGCACACACACACTCACTTGACGTATCCGAGCAGACAGGCAGCCTGTTCGGGGTGTCTGCATCACAGTCACTATGACAACGACGGGGGTGGGGGTGGGGGTGGAGGGGAACAATCCACAAACGCCACCCGGAGGAGAAGGAGGAGGAGAAGGGAGAGAGACAAAGAGAGCCAGAGAGAGAGAGAGAGAGAGAGAGAGAGAGAGAGAGAGAGAGAGAGAGAGAGAGAGAGAGAGAGAGAGGGAGCTAACGGGGAGGTCATGTTTGTACGTGCAGCTGTGCCAACTCGGGGGCCGGGTGTCATTTCTTTGTCGCATCCCAGAGTCTTTATTTTCTTTTACCTGTTTGGCAGAGTGGAAGAAGAAGAGGAAGAAGAAGAAGAAGAAGGAGAAGAAGAGAAAGAAGAAGACATACAAAGAGCAAAGAGTCTGATTTCATTCTCCACGACAGCGTGACTCTGTCCAGCCTGGAGTCACAGATAACCACGGTCGCACAAAGCAAATAACACATCAAAAATGAAAAGAAGAAAGAGAGAAAGAGAGCAGCCACGAGAGGCTGGGAGATTAGATCACATTCCGCTCGGCTCCGTTCACGCTGAAAAAATCCTCGGCCCGATCGCTTTGACGCTGCGGGCGTTTCGACTCCTGATAATCGCTGCAGATTTTGGGAGAACAAGACACCGGAGGCCGCAGCGCTCTGGCTGACCACTGGGTAGCGAGGAAAGGAGACGCTGCTCAAGAGGCCTTTCCCCAAACATGAAGCTAACGTCGCTGCCTGTGTTGACGCTGAAGGCCAGTTCATCAGCTTTCAAGGGCTTCGAGGTCCAGTGTGTAAAATTTTTAAGGAATTGCGCGTTTTGTATTTAGCCCACTGTCAGGCTGGCTTCCTTAAAAATGGTGGCTCAAGATTGCAGCTAACTAGGTACAAGACCCTTAATGCTCTATGTATACTCATATATATGAGAATCGTTCTAAGGGTAGGAAAAACCAATTACTTTTGTTGTACTGCAAGTACACACTTTTATTCATGTATTTCTCTGCAATACGTTTGGCTGTTACCAATATAAAATCATAATCAAGCCTAATTTTACACACTGGACCTTTAAACACACATACTCAAACACACTAACTTCGTCTGCAGACAAAATAATATTTGATGGTACAATCACGCTGGACCAGTTTAATCCAACTCTGGATCCTCTGTCCGGAAACTTTTCGGGAGGTGTGAGTGTGCAATCGGACTCCACCCCTCCAAAACTCGTAGATCTGATTCAAGCCAACCAGCACGCTACTGGTACATCGGCTGATTCTGACCGACCAACCTGCCTCGCACGCACTCCTCCGCCTTCCTTTACAAATTGCCCAGCAACTCTTCAAGTATTACGGCAATTATTGTTTACTGTTTACAAGGCATTGTGCCGCTCCAAAGCGTCCACTCAGTCCACGCTGGTCTGTGTTGTCAACACACAGAGACTGCTGGTAGCAGGAAACGTCCCTGGTCTTACGTGGATGCGATAGCGTTAGCAACAAGGCTAAATCTCAACAGCCATCTTTTGGTCTTGACCTTAAGACTTTAAAATGCCCTCTGTCTTGTCACCCTATTTGCTGAATATTTGTTGAGTGATGGTGACATCGTCATTAGCTATTAGCTGAGACTCTTCTTTGGGTATTTCCTACCACTACCAGAAATGTTTGCAGTGTGTTCAGCTTCCGTAGTGAAGTGGCTCCCAATGAATGTTCGTTCCATATAGATAGATATATAGATGGAAAAAGATAAAGAGAGACTGAACGGTCCACTGTGTGTTCAAACATTGTTACACTGTTAGATGGACTTCCTTAAAAAACGGTGGCGCCATGTGGCAGCTAACTAGGAGCAAGACCCTTGCTCTATGTATATTCTCATATACATATAAGAACCGTTCTAAGTGTAGGAAAACCAAATCACTTCTGTTGTACTGCGAGTATACGCTTTTATTAAGGTATCTATGAGCAGTATGTTAAGCTTTTACCAATACAAAAATGATAAATCAAGCAAAATCTTACACACTGGACTTTTAATTCATCTCAAAGAGAAATTCACAAAGCCCCCCCCCCCAAAAAAAACCTGAATTTCAGTCAAACAAGGGTAAAGTCCAATCATATTCCTGTGATGTCCTACAATCAACAGTAGATTCTCCGTTTATTGACCGTTGGATCCAATGAAATCCACGACTGGAGCCATAAATGAACATTCCTCCGTGTGGAAGCTGCACATTACAAGACAATCTATTTCTGTGCGTGTGCGCAATGCTAAGAAGCGCCTTGCGTTTCCAAAGCGTGTACTTCTTGCCTCGGCGGAGCCCACAGGTGTAATGAAGTGTAGACGCACTGATGTGAAAAAGAAAAAAAAAAAAACAAAAACCCAACAAACCGTTAATGTTCCAAAATGTTTTCCGTGCGCCGCCCGACAAAGATTAGGACTTCTCCGTCTCCCCGGGGACCTCCGGCGGCTGACAGTCAGGATCCTCCAGAGGGCCCCTTTGTTACGCTATGTGCGGCAGTCATTAAGTATCCATTAAAAAAACTCAGCGGCTCCTTAACTGTCAACAAGCCCAAAATAAAACAAGAATCCCACACTCGCTGCTGTTTCATAAGCCGGAAGATGTGACAATTAGCAAGCATTGAAAAGGAGCATCGTCGAGCCTCCGTCTACCGAAGTTCTGCCTTTAAAAAGGCTCTTCCAACTTTTCAGAGGAGCTTCTTGTGGGGGGTTATCACCAAAGAATCGTGGCCACAACTCTCACTTGTCAAGAATCCCCGCGATATACATATGACCCAAATCTGCTCAAAATCTTTAGGGACGTGCATTTTTTTTTCCTCTCCCTTGCCTATTTTTGCCACACGGCGTTCGCCCCGTCATCTTGCGCATTTTTTTTTTTTTTAGAGCTTTTGCCTGCCATCCATCCTGACAGAAGAGAGTGAGGTAAAAACGTCTGCCGGTGCCGTCACTTGGACGGGGGTCTGCCATCTCTCCTGGAGAACAACAGGAGGTGGCTGAGGGCCGGCGAAGGAGAGAAACGTGGCAGAGACTTTGCAGAAATGAAGAAAGAGCATTGAATTGCACACTGTGAGCTGAATAATCTCATAGGTTAGTTCATGAGTGGATACGGGTCTGGTGGCAATAGCAAATGTTGTCGCTTTGGATGTTTGTGTTTAGATTTTGGTTATTCATTTTTTTTGTATTTTGGGTTTTTAAGTTGTTGTTGTTGTTGAATATATTCACCCATTTTGATTGGGAATTACTGTCATTTCTTGTCTGTTGTTGTGTGCACCCCAGCATGAAAAGTCTTCACATTGTGAAAACTAATGCGGATCCTTATTAACCCCTGACCTTCTTATAAACCCCCTTAGTCTATGGAGGAGGTGAACAAAACCAAAAGTATAGTTCCTCTTTCCAACAGATTGGGATCATGATGGGAAGACAGTTATGAACCCAGACACTTAACCAGGAAGTATCCCAGTACTGATGTGAAGGTTGAGGTGAAGCACCGAGTTTGTGGCGGCAACTGCACAGTCGTGTGCAGGCACTCGATCTGCACAAAACAACCTCCTTTATTGTTTTTGAGACCAAAGAGGACAAAACAACCTACAACTGCAGAATTAAAATCAATAAATAAATACAAATCACACCACTAACTACCAGTTAACATGTATAAAATCCAAAGATCGACAGTGCCAACAGTTCACAGGCACATCTGACTGCAACTACAACTTAACTGCACAGAAGTCATGTTGGATTGAATGCAGAACCCAAGGAGAGATTCCATTAGAAAAGCTAAAAAAACAAAAAACAAACCCACAAACACTTAATTTATGACCAGTCTGAAATGAAGCAGTAATATTTTTCTCACACTGTTGATGTTTGAAGGCTCCTCTCTGCAGTCCGGCGGGGTCACCGTGACGTAAAAACACGGAGTGTTTACATTCTCTGCATTGCTAACATACTGTAGCAGCACAGATCAGGTATTTAAAGGCCCCAGCTAACCTACTTCACACGAATCAAAACAAGGCCAGATGAGTTGGGACATGAAGCTAAACAGAAAACGTGTCGGAGGAAACAAACAAGATTAAAAGCAGAAGTCAATCTCGAAAACGGAGCCACGGCGACACTTGAATATTTTCCACAGCAGCAAAAAAAAAGAGAAAATAAAAAAATAACACAAGCCAGAATACAGGTGGCTGATGTGGACAACATGGATTCTGGTGTTGAAGTAGCAGCAGTGGCGCTGGAGGAGGGAGCTCTGCCCTGCCAGAGGGCCGGTGTGGGTTTGAACAGAGCAGCCGGCGCTTCCTCGGCTGTGATCGTTGATGCTGCTATTTTCGGAAGCAGCTCAGGAAGTGAACTTGCAGACGGGGCTGCTGACGGAGTTTTTTTGGTTTTTTTGGTTTTTTTCCCGAACTCGGCTCCTCCCTGAAACCAAAACAAGAAGAGCTGAATGGAACGTGGCCGGCGGACCCTCCAGCAGCGATGTTTGCAAGATATGACTTGACCCGTTTCTCCTCTTGGGAACTCGTAACGTTCAAACACCAATCCGACACCAATCCGACCTTTGACTCCATTGATTTTGGTACTTTTTGCTGAGGATTCTGCTGACGCCGCCGCCACCTGCTGCAACATGTGAATAATCTACCACAGTGTTTTTCAACCTCCTTTGAAAAAAAAAAAAAAACATAGCACATCACCATAAAGTAAAATGACACTTTTTAGCCTGATAATGACAATATAGTCGCACTCATTGTGAAACCTGGGCATGTCTAGATGCACACAACGCAGATTTCCTGGGAGGAATTGAGGGAGGAAAATAGACTCACATTCTTTTTAATGCACAGTCAACCCATAATGGAATGTTTTGAAGACCAATTAAGTGAAGCTGGATAATTTTTCCCAGCACACCGGACATCATCTCCCAGTACACTAGCGTGCCGCGACCCAGTGGTTGAAAAACACTGATCTACTGCGTTGGGTTCACAGTCCACACGGGAGAGGAAGCGCAAAGTAAAACAGAAACCGACTTGGACGGAGAGCAACAGGGACCATAATGTATCACACCCTGCTTCCGTGTCAAACCACATCCTCTGAGAACAAACAACTAGGCGTTAACTTCGAGAAAAAGGCTATTGTGATGAGGAATCTCATCAGTCACTGATGTGATCAGGATCGTCCCAGCAGTGTTGCTGTTCATCTCGTCCACGCCAAGCGGCTTTTCAGGTGCAACCGTTGAGTCGGGAGAGACGGCTACATCTGCGGCTCCCAGTGCCGCAGTAGCAAGAGCCTCCCAGTTTGACATCGGCGGTGTAAACCAGTTATCGCACAGTAGCGTAGCAACCACAGCCCTAACTGTCTGACCGCACAGCTAATATCCTCCCTCTCACCATCCCGCTGTGTCCCACCGTGTCCTCCCTCCATCTTTGCCTCCGTGTTGCCCTCTGCAGTATTATCAGATAATGTGTGTGTCATCGTGGGTGTGTGTGTGTGTCAGAGTGCGTGTGTGCGTGTGTGTGTGTGTGTGCCCCCCACCCCTCCTGCACTGCAGCCACTGTGGCACAATTACCCCGGCTGCTGCACTAATGGGTATTGATGCAGCCGAGAGGGCCCCACACGCTAACGCATGCACGCACGCACGCACGCGTGCGCTTGCGAGCGTTCATAAAAAATTCATGACGCAGGCTCAATAGAAGGATGCGGGAGGTCTTGGGCGGCCCCGACAAAGAACAACAAATGCCATTTAACAAAGAGGCAGGAGAGGTGGATGATACAGGTCTCGGCATTTCCAGCAAACACACGTGAACGCGGACAAACGTGCACGCGTGCCAAGTGTGCAAAGTTCGAATCAAAATTGAGCAGATAGCCGTTACGTGTCACGCGTGTGTGTGTGTGTGTGTGTGTGTGTGTGTGTGTGTGTGCGCGCGCTGTGTTTCTTTGTGTGTGTACGCTTGATGCCTGCGCATACGTGTCTGTGTGTTCCTGCAGCCCATGTGGTGGGTAATTCCCTCTTAGCGCGGGATTTCTAGCTGCCACGGGCCTGCGCCCAGAGAGCTTTGGAGCCGCTAAGCCTGCTAGCTGAGATTGAACCGGGGGATCACCTGAGACGGAGGGGGGAGGAGGCGGAAGGATGGAGAGCGAGAGGGAGAGAGAGAGAGAGAGAGAGAGAGGCGGAGAAAGGGAGAGGGTAAATAAAAAAAAAAGATAATGTGGGTGTGACCCAGGAAGAAGGGCGCAGAGGTTCGGTGGAGGGAGGATGAGAGGTCGAGCTGAGGTGAAGAAGGGATGGGTGAGGAGAGGAGAGGAGAGGAAGGAGGGGGTGATGGGTGAGGGTGAGGAGAGGTTTATTACAGTGGAGAGATAGCGTATGGATGGATGGATGCCAATGAATAGTAACGAAAGTGTCTGTTTTATTAATTTTGCTTCCTTAAATTTTCTTTCTATATTGTTTTATGTTAAGGAATTCTTTAATAGCACTTATGAAACCTTGTCGAATTTTCATATTGGAAATATATATATGTATATATTTTTAATAATTTAAGCATTCTGTTTGGACACCTGCTCCCTGCAGGGGGCACCACCGAGGGCAGATTAGCATGTCCAGGTTGTATCGTAGGTTGTTACAGTACATAACGCTTGCATTGTATCTGGACTAGCACTAGGAGGAAATTCAAGAAGGGCCCCCATCAGGCTGGATTTCAGGTGATCACAGTGGATATTTTAATAGGCAGGAACAGAAAAGTGCCTCCCCCGACGTTGGCATTGTGCATTCCCTTCTACAGTCACGCGAGTGGCCGCACGGCACGCGGGCAGACGCTGGGTGGTCCATTTCAAGCCCACTTAAAGGGGTCATTATTAAAAAGTTTGCTTGTTGAATTGCCGCATTCACGGTCACTGACTGCCGACCAACCTTTGCACCGGTTCAGAGAGCTACAGCTGGATCTAATTGAGCTCTGCGTGTGTGTGCGTGCGTGTGTGTGTGTGTGCTTAAGAGGTTCAGTGCCAGTAGGGATACATGCTAATACTAAACTCACAACAAATTGCATGGATATTAAGGATGTGAACACATTTCTCTCTCTCTATCACACACACACACACACACACACACACACACACACACACACACACACACACACACACACACACACACACACACACACACACACACACACACACACACACACACACACACACACACACACACAGAGAAAGAACCAACACAAGCTTGAGCTTCATTGTTGGAGTCAGAAATCCCCTCAAACAACCTCGCCTATGTTTTACCATTTACTACGTGTGTGTGTGTGTATGTGTGTGTGTGTGTGTGAGAGAGAGAGAGAGAGAGAGAGAGAGAGAGAGAGAGAGAGAGAGAGAGAGACCGGGGGGAGTTCAGACCAGGAGCCCAAAGACAAAAGTTCCCACCATCGCAGCATCAATAATGTAAACTCCAAACTGCCGTCCAGACGCTCCTCCACCAGTCAGACAAACACTCCCCATAGAAATCCACCAACTGACGACACCACAGTGAAACAGTCATTCCAGTTTCTATTTGCTTTAAAACGTGATTTTGGGGACACGGCGCAGACGTCGTTGTCGCCTACCCTGTAGTTTCATAGTCGGTGTTTGTTGAGAGTGTTTCTGTTGACTTTGAAAAAAAGAAGAAGAAGCAGGAAATCCTGTAACGTGAGAGTTCACAGCAGTGGGACAGTTTCAGCAGAAAGAAGTATCACGATATTTAAGAAGAAAAAAAAATCATAACAAGTCGCCTGGTCAGGATGCCCAAATTCACTTTTTAATTTTTTTTTAGGAAACCCGAAACGTGAGAAGAGTCCTCCAGCATCACATCCACACCGGGTTCCAACCACAACCAAGTTTCATGTGTGAATGACAAACTAATGACGGAGGGTGATGCGACGACCTCAGAGTGCAAAACAGCAGCGTCTCGGCCGGCGACGTCAGGCTGTTGCTAGGAAGTGAGGGGCCTCCAAAAGGGCCAATAAAACGGAGCAGCAGAGTAAATATTTGCCCGCTGCGACGCGAACGACTCCTCCTGTCTTTCTGCTGAGCCACCGCTGATTATGCAAGAAGATCCTCCTCCCCGACGGCTGCAGCCGGCCACTCGCGGCTGCGGCTGGGGTTTTGGTGCGTGACGCAGGAAGAATTCATCAGTTGTCTACGAGCGCGAGACGCTTTGAATTGGAACTTAAAAATCTGTAACCGGAGCGGGGAAAAAAAGGATAAAAATCTGTAAAGGGAGTACAAGCGCTGGAGTTTGTCTTCCTTCTGCAGCCTATAGGCAGGGAGAGGCTTTTTTCTTCTCTATTTTTTCTGCTTATTCAGGGGGTCTGTGCTGACTGTGTGTGTGTTCCTGTAGAACATGTGAACAAGCGTGGGTGGAAGGGAATGTGGCACAAACATCCATGGTGTGCATGCGGCGTGTGTGTGTGTGTGTGTGTGTGTGTGTGTGTGTGTGTGTGTGTGTGTGTGTGTGGGAACAAGGGTGAGAAGAAGTTTTTTTTTTTTAAAAACAAAAACAAATTAAAAGAAGGTACAAAGAGCAGCGAAGATCAGAATAAAAACACACACACATTAAGATAAGAAGGGGAAAAAAACTGCCACAGGCCCAGGAATAAAATAAAAACAGCGGCTAATGACTCCGGCGCGTGTCGACGTCACAGCGCTGCGTGTGTGCGCGCGCGTGTGTGTTCGTCCGCGGCGGGGCGGCGAGTGTGAGCTCCGCGCCAGCGCAGCACACCGGTTTAAATATAGCAGCGGGGCTGACATTAGCAGCGACGGAGCCACCATGAGCCGTCCACGCTACATTAGCGCCGCGCTAACGCTGAAACCGGAGAGGCGGCGAGCAGAGGGAGAGGGAGAGGGGAGGGGTGGAGAGAGGCGGGGGAGGGGCGGGGGGAAGGGAAGGGAAGGGAGTCCGCAGATTCATGAAAACTCAGCCGCCCACACTCCGGCCACTGCTGCCAGAAGTTGAGCAGGACAAGTCCGCGTGCCTGCGTGTGCGCGCGCATGCGTGTGTGTGTCGGACAGAGGGAGACATTCCTCTGCGAGGTGGATGCCAAGCGACTAGGCCAGGCATGGGCAAACTATGGCCCGGGGGCCAAATGGGGTCCGTTCAGAGAATATTTTTAATGGCAAGTAAGTCATAACACATCTCAGCAATTTTTTCATTGCTTTAAGAGTCATTTCAATAAAGAGCTGAATACCACGGGCTCTGTCAAATTTGACAACCCATTGTGGCCCACCAGTCAAAGAGTTTGCCCACCACTGGGTTCGCAGAGCCCGAGACACAGTCCCGAGCTACTGCGCTGGTGTCCGGCTAAAGACGAGGCCCCTCGCTGAGTCGTGCACCTGGGCCCGGCTGCTGTTCACTCAACAGCCACTAGGGGATCACATCTGACTGGAGGCTTTGTAAAAACAAAACAAAGCGAAATCCCCAAAAAACTAAAGTCCTCCAAGCAGTGGAGACCCTTTGTTTACCTGCTGTATCTGTGTTGCCAATATCCTGAGAGAGGGGTCAGCGCTCCTTGTGACATCACAGAGGGCGGCCATTCCAGAACTTTTGACTTATCGTATGTACTTTCTCTGAAAAGTGCCGAAGTCAAAAAGGGGCAAAGTGCCTGCTGACTTTTTGGTAATTCATCCACAGGCTTGAGACACAGGTGATCGTTTAAAAAAAGTATAAAAACAAAAACAACCTAAAAGCTAAAATACATGAAAAAGCACCTAAATGGAAGGAGAACAGGAAGAGCCCTTGCCATGCAGCTGCCAGACTGCAAGCTGCATTTTTACTGCTGACAGTAATTCTCTCTCCTAATAAACAAGCTCACACCCGTTTACTGTGAGCTGTCGAGAGTCTTGCAGGGCCGAGGAAGGCTGAAACACTCCGAGTGATATATTCTAATGATACAGAAGACCCGTAAACTCGCTGCACGTCACTCACTGGGCCCACCCACCTGATACTGGAACACCAACTGTGACTGCAGCCTCACTTCAACTCTCATCATCATTCCCCAGTATCATTTCAAACAGTATCCGAAATGAATGTGTTTTGAGGAAAGTTCCAAAGTGCTATCTTCCCAAGGAAGAAGAAGAAGAAGAAGAAGAAGAAGAAGAAGAAGAAGAAGAAGAAGAAGAAGAAGAAGAAGAAGACAGGTGGTTTAGAGAAAGGTGTCACTTCAGGTAAGTACAGAATGTCAGCGCACAATTGGGGATCACACAACCAATGTTGAAATTAGCACAAAGCACTGTTAGCATTTCAGTGAACAGCATTTAAGTATATAGCAGTTCTACCAAGTGGAGCGGTGGAACGCAGCTAATGTGAGTTTACCTGGTGGAAACAGGTGTTTACGCAGCAAAACCAGTGAACAGACCAGTCCCATGCCTGTTCTATATTTGACCCTTGAAGCATCATATCTTTACTGACATGACACGAGCATTCACCCTTCATTAGCAGGAACAGGAGCAGGAGGAGTGATGTCCCTGCTGAGAGCAAGTTTAGATGTAGGTAAGTGTGGTGTGTGTGAGTGTGCGCGCGCTTGATGGGTAGCAAGCTAATGACACACCTTCAATATCCCCAAAGTAGCTACAATTATAGGCTTCGGAAAAGTGGCTGCAACTTAGACACGGTCTGTCTCGCCCACAACTTTCAGCACAATTAATCTGGAGTTGTATAGAATGTGGCTAATGGTGTCGGGCAGATATGGGGTCTGTTTCTCTACCCCCTGCCACACACACACACACACACACAAAGATGCTTCCTTCTGTTTCAGATAATCGCCGCTTCCTCTAAACCGTAACAACGAACATCAAATACTTTGATCGTCCCCTCGGTGCTTTTCTCTGCGAGAATAACATTCAAGAAGCTGTGGGAAAGACACAGCGGCCTCCTGATGATTCTTCTTCCATTTTTTTCTCTCTCTCTCTCTCTCACTAATAGTTAGCCCATAAACACAAACACACACTTTCCATAATTACAGGCCTGCCCCCTGCCCCCCACTCCGACTGTGACGTGTGGGTGTGTCTGAGAACCATCAGAAACCTAAAGAGGCTGCGTGCTGGGACGCACACGACAATGCAGCGCTAAGGCGGCCGCTGGATTACAAGTCGCAAGATAACCAGACCTTTAATCTGCCTTGAGCAGTGCGTCGAGGAGGACTAGTTCTCACATATTTCATCCCTTTGTTCGTTTCTTTTTCGGCGAAGTCACCACCGTTGTTACAGCAAACCGCTCACAGCGGAAAAACTCGCCCCTTTCAGTGTTCGCTCCGTGTGACCAGGCGGGTGCAGCAGCAGCACCGCTGCACTCGGCTCGAAAGAGCGGGACGAAACAACGCTCTCCAACGCATCTTCAGAAGACTCTCAGACGCACGCAGTCTGTAAGCCCCTGTAGATAAAGGCCCTCTGGGTGTTGGTGTGCATGCGACGTGTGTGTGTGTGTGTGTGTGTGTGTGTGTGTGTGTGGGGGGGGTAGTAGTTAGAAGAGCGTGCTCAGCTTTCCTAGAATGCCTGCCTCTGTTGTGACTACATACAGCCATCTAGCTGCAGCTCTGTTCTTCAGAGCAAAAAAAAAAAAAAGCCAGGAGAGGGATGAGGGAGACGCTTCGCTCGCGTCTCCTCTCGCAAATCACACCAGGAACTGAGAGCGCGGCATTAGAAAGAGAACAAATGAATAAATGAAAAGCGGGCTGACAAAACCGAGGTCTGTGCGATGTAGCCGCTGAAAGTGATGTGTGTCCACTGTGTGTGAGCATTTTAGAGGTGTCACAGCGAGGGAGCGGGAAAGAAGGCAGCGCGGTGGAAGGGAGCTGTGTCTTTAAGCCGTAACCCCCCCTATTCTCAGAGCGTTTGTTGCCGGCCATCTAATGGGCGGTTTGGGTTTAATGTCCACAAGGGCCGCCAGGAGGTCCTTCACCATCACAATCACCGCCGCCGCCGCTGCTCCTGCTCTCCAGAAGCTGCGAAGCAGCCGACTCACTCACTCTCTCTGTCTCGAGCAACGACCGGGGCCGTCTCGCGAAATTAAAAGAGGCTCCGATTTTTGCATTTCAAAAGGGGAGGAACCGGCGACAAAAGGGGGGATAACAATGTTGACATTCCCGACATGTATCCTTTGGTGCTTCTCCCGGGGGAGGATGCAGCCCAGCCACAGAGGAGCTGCTTTAAATGGCGGGACGCCGCACACCGTGCTGGCCGTGGATTTCAAAATTATTATTATCATTATGACTATTATTATTATTACATTTTTGTGCCTGCAACAAAAAATGTGGATGTTTCTTATAAGATCTGATCGGTGGAAGTTGTTATCAATAATAAAAAAGAACAAGCTGCACACCAGGCTGCTGGTGGAGCTGCCAAAGGGAAGCCAGCATTCCTCCATATGTTACCACTGCCCCCTATCAAACAGGAAATCATCCTAGCATTCTAATAAAATAAAATAAAAAAAATCTATAAACTGAGCATAGGCAAAGAATGACGCAGAATTAAAAAAAAAAAAAATCCAGAACATTGAGCCTCTTGAAAAAAACAAAAATATATTGGGAAATAACTGCATTGTTTTTGTTTTTAAATGAAACTCACGAATATCCGAAAGTTGCATTTAGAGAGCAAGGAGAACTGAGATTACTTTCCGGATGGCACACCGTGAATCGAGTCTGATGATGTTGAAAGTGTTTGACGAAAAGGTTAAAGGAGAACAAACTTGTGCCGCTGTCGGGAGCGAGGAAGCAGTGTTGCAACGCCGAAGCGTTTGTCTGTCTTGCAGAAAGACACTTTGCACCCGGGCAACACAAAGAACAAGAAAGCAGAAGTTCTTTTCATGTAAGGGGCGCACGCCTACACACACACACACACACACACACACACACACACACACACACACACACACACACACACACACACACACACACGCACGCACAGCAGGCAGCCATCCTCCAGAGTTAGTTCAGAGTTCCTGAGGTGGAAATCTTAACTTGACAATTAGCAGCAGCAGCAGCAGCAGCGCTTTCCTCCCAAAAAACTTTCAGCCCCGCTTTGAGCGAGAGGCAAAAGTGATCTCAGATATCAGCTGTCACGCCTGTCATTTCCATATCCAGCAGCTCTCAAGCTCTGGCAGCTTGCTGTTATTTTTCTTCAACTACAAGCTGGGTTTATTTTATTTTGTTTTGTTTTGTTTTTTGTTTGTTTGTAAACAAAAAGAAAAAGAGGGAGCAATAGTTGGCACTCGGGCGTGAAGTTGTTCTCAATCAGCGCTCGGTTGTTTCAACAAGTTTGGTGAAACAAAGTGATGAATTCGGGGGGGGGGGGGGGGCGAGTTGGGGGGAGTCCGGCAGTGTTGTGAGAAATGAAGAGGAAATGACAGAGGGAGTGCTAAGTGTGTCTGTGTGAGTGAGTGAGTGAGTGAGTGTTCCCCCTCTTTGCAGCCACTGGCCGTGATTGAGAGCTGCTCCTTACCGCTATCAGCGTGTTATTCCTCTGCTCCGCGGAGGATGCCGAGTCCGGGTCCGCCTGCTTGCTCTGCGGCTGCTTGCTTCCGCCACCGCCGCCGCCTCCACCACCGGCCGACTTCTTGGCCCTCTGCTCCAGACTCCGCTGGTACAGGCTGACCGTCTCCCTCCGCTCGATTTCCAGCTGCTCGGCGTGGGCTTGTTGGTACCTGCTCTCGCAGTTGACGTGGTGTCTCCGGCAGCCCTCGATGCGCTGCCTCAGCCGCTCCACCACCGTGCTGTGCCTAGTGATCCCCACCGCCCCGGCGGGCACCACGCTGCCGGCGGCCGGGTTCATGCCGCTGTTGATGCAGATACTGCCGTTGGGTCCGGCAGTGGGGGAGGCGAAGTCCCCCATTACTTGGTGGAGTGGCTGCTATTTTGGAAGAACTTTTTCTTCTCCCCCGACAAACACGTCAAGCCAACCGACCTCCACCTCCGTCCTTCCTCAACCGCCTCTACCTCCTCGTCGCCCCGCCGCTCAAGGGTCCCAGAAGCCCGGCTACGGAGAGGGATACGAGCGGGGGGGAAGGTTTAAAGGGCTGCGAGCCCGGCAGTCATATGGTCCGGGGAGGGGGCGGGCAGTGCTAGTGCTAGTACCCGGCTTTGCTTCAGCCTCCTCTCGGCACTGTTTCCAAACAAAAGTGCTTCCGAAAAACACACTATTGACACCCGGCGGGCGTGAAGCCCACCACCTCCTCCACCACCGCCGCCGCCACAACAACACTTGAAGCCGGCAAGGACGCCGCTGATCGGGGGCTGCGAACAACAAGCAACCGCGTCGGGGAGGGAAAAGCCCCCCGAACCAAGCCGTAAAGGTGCGACCGTTCGCGGGCTCATATACTCGCCGGGCGTCCGGCGGAGAGTCGGCAGCGGCGGCTGTGGCTGTGGTGGCGGCGGCGGCGGCAGCAGCAGCAGCAACAGTCCGCTCGCCGTCTCACCACCACCGTGTTGTCCTCAGAGAAAAAGTTTTGCTGCCTCAACCGAGCGGGCTCCGGAGTTTTCCAGTGAACTTGCATCTCATATGGTTTTGGTTTGAAAGAAATCCCGGTGAAGACGATGTTGACTTGGAGGAGAAGGAGGGGGGAAGAGTTTACAGAGAGAGAGAAAAAAGAGGCACAATAGCCCTCGGTAGTCCGGTTGTGAGGCGACAGGAGAGTGGCCCCAGACGGTGCAAGAAGAGAAAAAACACACATACACACTCACACACGTACACACACGCACGCGCACGTGCGCGCGCACAGCGGAGATGGGAAGCAGTGGCGGAAGTGTGTAGTCACTGGCTGCTGCCTGCCTGCCTGCCACCATCACAATAATCAGGTCCGCGTCTCCACCATGCCAGCGGAGTGATATCAGGACAGGAGTTGAGTAAAAACCAGCGAGAGGCTGCGAGCAGCCCGATGTGTTGGACGGCGACAAAACACGGAGTGGAGGCCGCCGCGGGACGGGACTGTTTCCCCCACGTAGGACCTCTCCAGGGCAGCGTTCAGACTGCCGCCTCGACAAGTTGGCGGAAGAAATACCGTATTTTATGGAGAAAGAGTCAACGCTGAACTACAAAAATACATTTATAATAAGAATATATATTTATATATTTATTTTGTTTGTATCACGCTAGCGCAGGTGTGGGCAAACTTTTTGACTAGTGAGCCACAATGGGTTCTACAATTTGACAGAGGCTCGCCAGAGCAGGAGCAGATGGATGGAGTGCTTTGGTGACTTCTGGTGAAAAAAATATAGGCTAAGTAGAAAATTTGTGCTTTCATGTCAATTGAAAATGAGCAACAACATTAAAACTGTCTTTGAAGCCTCGCCGTATTCTGCTCTTTATTGAAATTACTCTTAAGACACTGAAAAAAATGATGAAATACTTGCTATTACTTACTATTAATATAATTTCTTCAAGTTCAGCGGGCCTGATTAAAAAGCTTAACGGGCTAAGGCCTCCTGGCCGTAGTTTGCCCATGTCTGCACTAGCGCCCTGCACTAAAGGTTCGGAATTTTAGGTCCTTTTCTTTGCAATTTTATCATTAAAATGATCAATTTATCATTAAAATTGACGCTGCTTGCAATTTAATATAAAAGAAAATGTAACTATTAGAAATATATTGTACATATATTAACAACTCCCCATTTTCTTCATCTTCCTCTATCATGGAATATTGGTGCAATCATTTCCCAACTGCCTAGGGGTAAAAGAGTCGTACACTCAAGACAACTTCTCATTTCACTGCAGGACTTCAACCATCACTTTGACCACCACCACCACCACACTCGAGTGTCAGAGGAAGCTGGAGAACCTTGGAGGGAAGAAACGTGGACCCAGGAAAACTATACAAAACACCAGTTTCAACCGGTTTAGAACATGGATAGATGGAAAAATACTCACAGCAGTAAGTGATCAGAGAGTTTCAGATATGTGATATGTGTCAACTATGCGCCACGTAACCAAAAGATTAAATAACATTTTAAATGACCAGACACGTTGTGAGTTTGTTTACAATAAAATATCTTTTTTTCCTTAAAAGTCTTTATCTGCCTGATGAAGAATTTTGATTTGGATACTTGATTATTATTATTATTATTATTATTATTATTATTATTATTATTATTATTGTTATTATTATTATTATTATTATTTTACTCCTGTAGATACATCATATATCATTTTTGATTGTATCCATAGAAATAAGTGTGTGGGCACAGAGGAGAAAATGTCAGTCTGGATAGTGATTTTTATTTGCCGTGTCACAACTACGGAAAACATTGATAAAGAGCAGGCGAGCATAGCATTACTATGCAAACATGTTGAATGTTTTTGTGTAATCCATGGAATGTCATCTGCCGAGTTCACACTTCCTAAAAGAGCACTGACTCATGCCAAGTCAGCCCCACGGCTTAATGTCACAGTTCTCAACAGTTGAATGAAGGCAGTTCCCAAAGGAAGTTTCACATGTTGACTGTCCATTAATTTCAAAAGGGCTTGTCTACTACTTCTGTTTTCAAAGTTAAAATGATGAGAAAAATAGTAGAAGGTGCAAATGAATGTGTTGAATACAAAATCCACGGCTTTTAAGCTGCGATAAAATCAAGGTTTACATGAAAAAAAAAAAGAAAAATGAAAATGAAGAAGAAGCACATGCAATCATTGCATCTGCAAATGAGGCACAGATTCTTCAGTAGCTTTTATCAAAAATGAACAATTTATTTGGGCTTGAAAGACCATCCAAGACAAACGCAGAGTGTTCAGGCTCAGGGCTAAGGAGGCCTTTTTGGTTGTTACTTTTATTTTATTTTTAAGGTCCTTGATGACCTTTTATTCAAGAAGGATATGTGAAATGCATCTCGCCATTTGTATCTGTTTCCTGTTGTCCTGAGCCACAGTTAAAAAGTTGACAACTCTCAGCGCAGGGACAAACAGCAACTGATTGAAACTGCAAGCCAAACCCGAGTGCGTGTGTGAAAGTGTGAAGGCTGTTTGCGTTCAAAAAGACTGCGTGTGGTTTCACTTAAGGGTGGAACGCTACTAGCCTGCAGCCACTTCACGCATACATCTGTGCTGCTATGAGAGCAGCGGGCCGTCATGTTGAGTCTCCAGCAAGGAAACTTCCCTTTAATCAGACACACATGGGTCTGACTCTCAGCTTCAATGCAGTGTCCTTACAAAACCTGACTTTAAGCTCCATTTCCAATAAGGGTTTGGATTTCTTTTTTTCAAACCAGATTTGTAATATTTGAATCATTTGGAGAGGCCTGGAGGGCTAAAATGACATGATTGATTTTTTGATTCGATGTGACAGTTATGTGGTTTAAAGCACTGTCATTATTAACTATATTAACAGTCCCATTTTGAGATCTTTATTAGTCCCAGTCTCAAAGTTAAGCAGGCTACCACTGTTTAGCCCTCTGTTTACACCATTGAGCGGAAAAGCTCAGTTTTAGCATCTGGCTAAAACTGGCAATTCTTGGACCTTCCACAGGTTGGGAAGGGAACAGAAAGATGCAGCTGCCAGGATATTGGAATGCCCAATTCAAAACGTTAGCCATGCAGGGAAAAAATTTTCAGGTTTCTTTTGTAAAATACACACTTTCAAATTTCAGTCCTAACAAACCACAAGGAGTACGCACTAAGTTTTGAAACCAGGAGCTTAAATCGTTGAGATCAACACATCTGCACCTTCCAATCGTCCATCCGCTGTTGTCTATATAGACACGTGGCATGAATCCCTTGAACACATGAAACATTCATTTGACGTATCAGGTTAATAAGGCCACAGCAATCATCGTTGGATGTAATTTAAACCTAAGATGGAAACAAGGGGGAAACCATCATAGCACACCACAGCTGATGTTCCTCAACACTTCCTAATATCGCTGACAATTAACATCTGAAATTGGAAATAGTGACAGATATTATAGAAGCAAACATTTTTTCCGAGCAGCTGTGCCTCTCGCTAAGGCTGAATTAAAATCAGGTCACAGTTGTAAAAGTTTTTTATCTGGAGTGAACAGAAGAACGAGTCATTTAGGAAGGGAAAAAAAAACAAAAAACAAAATCTCCATCAACTGAACCTCGGAGGAAAAGTAAATTAGAGAGCGTTTGAGCGCGGTGCAACCACGCATCACCGCGCTGGAAAAGCAGGGACTGGCGTTGCTTTTTGATCGTGACATGACAATGGCATGGAAAGAACAACAGTGGCAGGAGCGAGCAATTACCCCACTGTTTCTGCGCGTTTCATCATCCCCCCATCTGGCAGACCTGAAGCCACAAGGATTGTCTCGAAACATCTCGCCTCCTTTTTTATTATTTGCTCTTTAGGCGGAGGAAAGCCTCGGCTTCCCTTGTTTTCCTGGCTTGAGCTCCAGGAGACGTCTCCGCTGGCAAAATGTCGGCTCTGACCGCTCGCCCACGTTACCTTTTCTTTCTTTCTTTCTTTTCGAATTTCCCCCAACTGCAAGCGTTCACCGCTCTGTGTGAGACAGGGATCCCTCCAGTCTGCCTCGCTCTCGAGACAGTGCTATAAGGATTTAGGGCAGTGACATTGAAATTCATCTGGTTCACGTTTTGCTCCATCTACTGAGGGTAAACACACATGGACACAGACATCCATCCGTTTTCCACCCTTGTTCAGTTAAGTTTCTCAGGGTGCAGGTCAGTGACACCCTCAATAAGTTCACAATTGATTATGGAGATTGAAGAATGAAAATCAACATGTGCAGCCGAGGAAACATGCACACATTTCTGCTGAGAAATGAGCTTTGGTGACTTTCAAAATTTGCTTTTTTGTGTTGTCTTTTCATATGTGCATGTTCAGTGTAGTCTAGTTTGTTGTAGTGGCTATACTCTGAGAAAAAAGACACAACTGTTCTGTTGCAGCTACTTTAAAACAACAACAACAACAACAAAAAAGTTTCAGCAATCAAGTGCAGACAGTGGTGCAAACACAAATAAATTCTCTAAATTGGCACTAAAGCAATGGCTGATTCACAAACTGAAAATCTGACAGTCTTCTTGCATCTTAGTTTCTTCACTTGGTAACATCACAGGAAACAAAATCTGGGACAAGGTGCAACTTTACAATTAAAAATTATAATAATAATAATAATAAAAAAAAAAAGACCAACAGGTTGTTACTTTTCTGAACGCAGAAAATGACACTCAGTTGTGCTAAACAATCATGATCTTGTGTTAAACTCTGCATATTAACTTTGGGGTGCGTACAAAGGAATTGTGTTTCGTTGAACTTTGTTAGATTGTGATAGCCTGTATCTCTGGTTACATAACAGGATTTACTTACTGTTCATGCCTGGTTTTAAAAAGAATTTTGTTAATTTAGTGTGGTGGGATTAATTTCCCCCTACCCACATTACTTCTCATGCAATTTTGTTTTGTAGGAAGTGCGTGCAATGTTAAGCTGTCTCTTCTCTAAAGTTGTGCATCGGATCTTGGAACAGATTTTTATCTGGAGGAGGAAGTTTGATTTCAGAGCACGAGACAAACACCTGTGCCAAGAAGTGATACAGAGCTGCGCTACACTCAGAAACACAGTCAAAAGAAATGCAACAAGAATTTTCTTTGTTACTGCGATTGATATAAGTTCTCGTTGCATGGTGGTTTTTACAGACAGTATATGCCGATATGTTTTGTTTTATGACCAAATTAGACGATTAACGTTGTCTTATGTTATGTCACATACTTACTCAACCTCTTGTGGCTTTAAAAAAAAATGTTGTCTTTTTATCACATATAAATGCCTCAGAACTGACTGCGGTGCCATATTGTCTTTCATTCATTACTGAGGCAACCACAAGGAGTGTTAATGGCATGTATCACTCTTTCCACTAACAGCGCCATCATTCACTCACTCATCATTTTAAAGACGCAAACATTAATGTCGCATCCCTCCAGCCCTGCTGGCTGAGCGATGGCTCGACTGTGGTAATTGTCACTGCAAATTGTAGCGTAATGAGCTGCGCGTCTCTTATAAAGTAAGTTTAATGCTTTCGGTAATAGATGCATGAAAAAGAAAAATGATTTTGTTTCAATTCATTTACACTCAGATAAGATGTGAACCAGCCAGTACTTCTTCACCACTGACTGCCTCTGCTGTTGATGAGTGTGCCCACACACCACAAAATGTTATTATTATTATTTTGTTGTGGCAGCCGGTGTCGCTGGGTTCATCTGTCTGTGGCTGCACAGTGTTCAGGTTGTCAAAGGTGTTTTCTCTCTCAAAATTCAACAAAAAGATAGAACAATATGACCAAAACTAAAATCCAAGAACCTAAAAGGAATTCAGTTGATTTCATTTCATTGATCGATTACATCCTGGAGCAAAGCATTATAAAAAATATGTATAGAAAGACACATAAAAAGATAAAAAAGACACATTTCATATTTCTACACAGCATAAAGAACCACTGCATCTTTATGAAAATGTTAAATTTGTGTTTCTAATGAAAATGTGTCTCAGAGCAGTCAGTCAACTGCAACCAGTCAACCTTCTTTTGGTTTGCTTCTCTCTCTTCTTTCTTCGAGTTCTGGAATTGCACCCTTTGTGGTGTCACAAACCACCCACCCTTTTTTTTTTTTTTTTTCCATTTGCAGAGTTTTTAGATAATGAATTGTTGAAGGATGCTCCACCCAATTCCAACACGGAAAATAATACACCGCAAAATAGTGTGATAAGGTACCACTGGTTGAATAGAAGCATAGGGCTTGGATGAAAGCGACCTGCAAAACACACACTGACTCACCCTGCCCTGCGAGAGCATTCCTGGCTACTGTTGGTAAAAGGACGTGCGGTGTCTCACGTTCACACTGAGACCGGTGAGCTTTTCACGGCATTGTGATCTCAGCATTTGAATCAGTGCAGTGAAAAATGATGTTGTGATATTTCTGAATATTGCCAGAATTTTCAAATGGTTTCCTGTTGAATGTCAGTCACCAGTCAGGTTAAACGCCATACTTGCATGTCGGAGTGCACCGTGATGCTAAGCTTTGACACAGTTAGCAAGAGTAATCAGTTACATGTTTCTGAACTGGTCTTTTGAACTGGAATGTTCTTAAATCTGCAGGTGAACATTGAGGTCACTTGTTCATGCAGGAGAAACAAAAAAATCAAACAAATAAACTAACACAAACAAAAACAAAATCTTGACAACTTGCTACATCATTTGATTCCTTCATCTCCCACAATGGCTGTTAGCGTCGTGACACATTAGCGAGCCACGAGCTCCACGTGCACTCAAATCAAGAAGCGGAACGGTGTCAACAATCAGACTTTTTTTTTCTCCTCGGGTTAAAACGAAAACATGTTTTCACTGTAACATCCTCCCCTGCTGCCCTCTGCGTCACATGGATCCGCTGGCTTTACACCGTTTGTGTGTTTGTGTGTGTGTGTGTGTGTGTGTGTGTGTGTGTGTGTGTGTGTGTGTTTGTGTGTGAGCGAGGGAGAGAAAGAGAGAGAGAGAGAGAGAGAGAGAGAGAGAGAGAGAGAGAGCGAGGAGAGGAGAGCGTAAAACAACATTCCATTCATTCCTTAAGCACTAAACCAGCAGCACCAGAGCGCCAGCCAGCCACACACACACACACACACACACACACATACACACAGAGCACAAATGAACCACATTCTCTAACTTGCTTTCCCCTATTTTTACTCTTCTTCGTTGCTCCTGTGTGACTCCTGCCCAAACGTTTCGTTGGGTTTAATTTCTCAAAAACTTGTTTTGCAGCTGGATTATGGTTTTACCTTCCATCATCCTGCCATGGCAGTGGTTGGCTGTGTGGGTTTGGATCCTGGCCCCGGGGTGGTGGTGGGGTTTGGTTTGGTGCTACTCAACATTGTTGTCTCAAAGGCATAAAAAAAAGAAAAAAGAAGTTGCGATCAGATCCTCGTGTAGGCTGCAAGTCTGTCTGACTTATCTAGTTGTCCTTGCTGCAGAGTTCAAGTGATTATTGAGGGATGTTAATAGCTGTTTTCACCGGATCTGCTTCTGCTCGCACAAAAAGCTCACTTGTTGTTTGCTCTCCCTCTCTCTCCCTCTCTCCTCACGGTCATGCCGGTTTGTCTGCTCGCGACTTGGAGTGTGGGAGGTAAAGAATGGGCTCGCACAAAAGGTACACATACACACACACACACACACACACACATGCACACTGAGGGCTGGGGGAGAGCTCGTTGTGAGAATCGACAGGGTAAACAGCAACGCCTGTGTATCCGTATCGCTTCGCGCCGCTTCCTCTTGTTGCATCATTTGCTGCGAATCAAACGGACGAGGAGTCTGGGCTGAGGGGCTTCGTCTGAAGATTTCCTCCCGCGGTGGTGCCGCGTCTCTCCTCCTCCTCCTCCTCCTCTACACCCCCCCCCCCCCTCCACCTCCAATTCCTCCTCCACCTCCCTCTCCCGTCCCCAACTCGGCTTCGGCCTCCGCCACATCCGCTTCCACTGCGTTTTGACATTCAGACCACACGGCTCACCCGCCCGTGACCCCGCCCTGCTGCCGCGCTCGACGGTGCCCACCGGGGGTGGAGGTGGTGGGGGTGGGGTGGGTTTTCTCCAAAACCCCTTCGGCCTCTCGTGGAGAATCCCCTCCCTACCCCTCCCCTCACCGGCCCTCTCAGCGGAGTGGTTGCCGGGCTGTTGCACTAGACCCCCGTCTTGTCTCTAAATATTTAATGTGAGCGGCGCGGTCTCTGAGAGCGAGATAAAGGAGTTTGGGGGGGGTCAGGGGGGGTCGGGCTGGTTGAGAGATTGATGAGACACGGGGAGGGCACACGATTGGGTGGAAGGAAGGAAGACGGAGCGAGGAGTGAGAGGAGCAGGAGGCGGAAGGATGTGGGAGCCAACCTTTGCTCAAGGGTACTCTCAGAATGGGGGAGGGGGGGAGAGTGAGGATGGGAGGGGGGAGGGGCAGACACTGTTGCTTGTTTGTTGTCCACGCCCACATATTTAAGTCTGGATGTTTCAAAGGCTGCGCCACGTTCTCTGCACTGTGATTTACACACGATGACAGATGTTCTCCATGAAGTTACGAGCGAACATCTCTGACATTTGTCACATGATTTATTTTGCCGTTGACTACTTTAAACGTTTGAACGCATCATAAATGTTTGGCTCTGTAGCCAAATGGATCTAGAGGGGAAGCATCATGGATGTACCATAAGAACTGGATGCTGAACTGGCAATACGGTACGGCGCAACAATTTTTCCCATTGGCCACTCGAGGTACTGCAGCAAAAATATCCAATGGGTCCAAAAAGCATTTTTTCCATAGATTGCGATACAAAAATAAACGCCTTGGAAACGGCTGACAGGACGACTGTGACGTGGAATGAGATTAATATCAAATGTGTCAATCGTAGATTTTTCTTTGTTTAAAAAAACCATAAAGGCCAGAAAATCGCCAGAAAAGAGTTTATTCCCAGCGTGACGTCACAACGTCGTACGTCCTGTGCCTCAGCTCGTGACGTGTCTGTAAGTGAGCCAAATAGATCACGTGACTTACAGAGGCACTATGGGAATTGACACTACTGCGCATGATCTATGGGCCCATTAAGGCAGAAGTCCAAAACTTTTTTGGCGTATGAGCTGGGTGAGCAACTTCATTGAAATGAATGGCCCGCCATCTTGGACTCTGTGGGCCTGGACAGCATATTTAGCTTAGCGCTAACTGGTGCCGCCTTGGATGTTCCACATGTTTGGAAGCTCAAAAACAAGGTGAGCAGAACAGCAAGTGCTCAGCCATGTTGTCACGAACAAGGGGGAGGTATCAGTGCCCTTTGTGATATCAGAATGGAGAGAATTCCAGAACTGTGTGTTTTATCACACACCTCCAGACCCCCAATTCACATTGAAAGCGTCTGCGGTGCGACCGCTTCTCCGCGGCAGACCGCGGCCATTAACGTTAGTGTGCAAGGTCATACCAGGCGGTGCGGGCACGTTTCAGAAGCGTCCCAGAAGGGTGAAACCACGTCACTTTGGAAAAATACACGGCTGTTTTATTTTTCATGCTTCACGCGTTGCAACCACGTCAATCGCAGGTAGTTGTTCTGGCAGGAAAATACGGTGGATCTAGTTGATTTTCATCATAATATACAATGTGCTGGATTTCGTTTTTATATGTGCTGGATTTCACTGTGAAACTTCAACGTCACGTATCAGCTTCAACACTGTTCAGTTCGGCTGTGAAACAACAAAGCAGATTTCACTTTAAATCTGAAACTATAATTTAAATACCTGCATTTTGTGTGATACCAGCGGTTCAATTTTTCTTTTTTTTTACACACAGTGACACTTGAGACACAGTTCGGACGGGCAAGACAGTTTTGTTTCACTGTGCTTTCTTTAAATGCATGCAAAACTACCTGGGTTGTCGCGCAATCTTGCAATCCTCGCGTGACTCGATAGAACTGCTGCGCTAGTCGCCCACTTTGAAACGCGTTTAGTATGACACGGTACGGAACTGTTTCCGCGCTGCAGTGCACAGGCAACACAGACACACCACAGACACCTTTGGTGTGAATCGCTGATGAAAGGTGGAGCAAAGAGTAAAGAATTGACTTTTCTAGCTCCTGGGAAGTTCCCTGACAGGCTAAAGCAACATAATATGAGCAGTACTTTCATATGTAATGGGACCTTTAATGCAAAAAACATACTTGTGTTACCATGGACACAGGTTACAGTCATCTCACTGTAAATACAGGTCTCTGTTTCTGTCATGCTGAGTCATCGAAATTGCTTCAGTCCCCACAAACAAGTGTGCAGAGTGCTCCGCTGCGTGACACCAGTCTCAGCACACCTCCCCCAACCAGAACCTGCATTGGATGACTGATGTCAAGCATTAAATGTAAACTATGATATAACAACATGGCCATAAATGCAAATGATGCATGTATACTGTGATGTGTTTATTGCATGCGGTTTTAAAATAGTTCACAACCAAGACGCCTCAGTATCCTGTATTAGCTAATCTGTTAGCTAGTTATGCCCCTTTACCCCTTCGATTTAAATATACAAATAGAGTTCTACTCTAGCCCATACAAGGACTTTTAGCGGTTAAAACCAGATGAACAAGTTCTTCTGGATTCTACTTCAACCAGCCTGAGAATCAACTGCGGTGACTGAATTGACTGAACTTGCCTGTTAACTGGTTAGCAGGCTGCTAACTGAGCTAGACACTCTCTAAAATCTCTTTGAAAAGGACGACAAATATTTCCCTCAGTTCAACTTACCCAAGACAATTCCTCAACCGAAGTTCTACCAAGGAACAGAGTTTTGTGGACACTTTTTCTTTATCACAGAGATTCCAAAAGGAATGAGAGGAATTCTGGTTTCACCCAAAACACGTAAAAACAAGGAGACAAGGCTTTGTTTCTGCAGCTGATAGGGTGTAAATACCATCTGACAAAAACTCAGCCAGCACTTTCTTACTATTATAACTTTTTCTTGAGCTTGTCTTGCTGTTCCCCAATTATGGGCGTGTCACTTTGGGCGTTTACCCACTAGCCCTGTGCGGCTAGTGCCAGCCCTTCACGGTACGGGACAGCTCGGTTGAAATGTATTTCCATAAGCCCGACTAGTACCTGAGCGTGGGCGGAGTCACGGTTGCAAGGCGAACCGAAGGTTTTTTTTGTGCCTCCCGTGTCCCGGAAACCATAGGATTCACTTTTTGTATTAACCGTGGTTTTGTTTTGTTTTGTGCGAGACATTTTCATAGGGCTGAGAATTATTTTGTTTCATACTGTTGACTTGTATCAACACTGTCCTAGAAGAGAAAATGTAGACGCTGAAACGATCACCTTGAGTCTCACAGTCGTTTATTATTAGACAAGAATATCCGCACAACTTAAGTCCACACAAAGCACAAAACAGCAACAACTCTATTCGACCGGCGTTAACAAGCGAGCAGCGTTAAAATCACTATAAGGAGTGAAACTTACGAAACTTGCGAGCCAAAATCGCCGCCTCTTAAGTTTCGCTGCCAGCGAACACAACACAAGCAGAGCACGGAGTTAGCGGTGGTGGCTAGCGGTTTATCCACACGATTCAACGGCTCTACTTTGCAAATAGCCTTCAAACTAAAGTTGCTTGATGTTACAAAACACATTTACAGTCCTCAAGCATGTTTTCAAATATCGTCGTGGCCGACTATTCTCTCGTCGTCCACCGGCCGAGTCGAGCCCGTCTCACTCCCGTTGGCCACCGCGTCGGTGTTCCATCGCATCCGAATTAGGCTGAACAAACCTCCAACATTTTCTCTGTTCATTCCACTCCTACTGTTGTAGTCCTTGGTGCTTCGGTAGTCGCTCGGCATTTTTATTTTTTTATTTCTCTGGACACTGTTTCGCTGTACAGCGACGGCCACCGGCTGCGAAACCAGGAAAGCTTTTCATTGCGTGTCGCTCCGTCCGTCCAGCTCTCTATGAGCTTTTTCTTCGGCCACAGACAACAGACACGTCTGTAGTTCTACGTTCTCCCATGGTACATGGTACATGCCCGTGGAAATGCGTCAATACCGACCCGTACCGTACCGAGATGTTACCGAGGGTGCCTGTGGGTAAACGCCCTAATTTCCACAATTGGAATCTGATTTGATAAATGGCAGTTTGTTTCTTCCATTTGCTGCTCTATGTTGCGTGTGGGCACGGCACACTCACACTCACGCGTCACACGTTAATCTGCTTAAACTGTGAAACACAACTGACTCAAGAGGCAAAATGCAAACATACACAGATTGCTGCAGTGAGACACGATAACAGCCCTTCACTGCGCGTAAAAACAAGGGGAAATGATATGAAGTCTGTCAAGTAAAATTCATTAATAGGCGGATGATCGTCAATGAGTTGCAACCTTCTGCCTTCGTTTTAGCTTCGCCTTGTTTCTATGTTTGACCTCGGCAGTGACAAGGCTCCTGAGGTGGAAGGAGAGGCGCACCGACAGGCGGAACGGGTGGCGTTCTATCGCTGTGCGCCGACTCTCACATGCTGCATCAGCACCGCTGTGTTGTCGATGCGGGCCTGTTAACTGTGACCGCGTACACGCACACACACACACACACACACACACACACACTCGGCAGTCGTTTACTCCCAGTCCACCGAGCCAACACTGTCTGAAAGTGGCAGCCAATCACGATGCTCTGATCGGTCCGCCTCAGTGGGGAGAAAGAGCAGAGTTTCAGTGCAGGAAGGATCTTTTTTGGTGAGTGAGTTGTGGAGAGCAGGGAGGGTCACATTGTTTTCCAGACGCGTAGTTAGTTAGAGTGGCAGTTATAAGAGAAAAGTGCAGCGTTAATCCAGAAGTGAGTGTGAGAAAGGTGAGGTGTGTGTGTGTGTGTGTGTGTGTGTGTGTGTGTGGAAGGGGCCGGTGGGTGGTTGGGGGGGTTAGTTGGGGTGGACTGTTGACAACAATAAAAAGGCAGAGACAAATCATCCACGCAGCTAGAGAGAGAGAGAGAGAGAGAGGGAGAGAAAGAAACAACAAACGAACGCAAACACATGCGCACGCCAGTGTGTGTGTGTGCATGCCTGTCGTGATCACAAAGGATGCTGGGTAATTATGCTAATGAGGCCTTAATGAGATGCGCGTGGCCCCTCTCGTTAAGCGGCGACATCTCCTTCCCTTTTCATAAGACAACGTTAATTTCCTTAAGAGTCGCTGAGTGGGGGGAAAAAAAGAGAACACAAACAAAACGCTGAGGATGCACGTCAGCACTGTCACGGCCGGACGTGTCAGGCCTGTTTACTGTTATTTAATCCTGTATGCCTGCACGAAAAAACAAAACACCAACACCCATATACAGTATGCCTACAAGTTTGCCTGAATACACACTAAAATATGTTTTTCGTCCTGCGGTAACAACCGGGTGACGCAGATCCAATTCATCCTCTTAACTCCTTCACATTTTCACAAAGGTGCAGTAAGAGACTTTTTTATATGTCAGTATGTAGGTAACTGTAAATAATCCAACTGTTCATAAGATGTAAATGTCTGTTTTTTTTCAGTTTCTTGCTCTCTAAATGATTTATTCTATTCTATTTATTTATTTATTTATTTAAATTAATATAGTTTTCCATCTTTTTGCAGCATGTCATTGCTGTAATTATGCACATGTAACCAGCATGAAAAGTAGGGTCACTAACTCTGTTTTTTTAATTAAAAAGTATTAGTATTGTCCGGTAGATGGCAGTGCTCCAGGTGTCTAGTCGGTAATCTCCCGTGATCTAGCCAGGTATCGCGTGAAGTCAGCACCTGCAGCAGACGCCATTTCCTCTGACAAACGAGGCAGACAGCGGAGCAGACCAAATGAAAGAAGGAAACAAAAGGAAAGAACACAGAGATAAACAGCAGACTACTGAAGGAGAAGTCCGTAAGCAGTAACGGCCGTCATAGTCGAGTTCGGGTTACGTCCGATACCGGGAGCGGTGAAGGGAGAAACCCGTATGAGAGCAAGGTAGCCTGAGACTCGGGTTGTTTTGTTTTTTTTGGTTTATGGTTTCTTTTGAAGCCTGCTTCCGGTCCAAGAGCTGAGGAAGAGAGAGCTGATGAAGATGGCGAGCCCAGCCCAGCGACCCTGAGAGAGGGAGAGATCAGGAGATGCAGAGTAGCCAGCTGCAGAGCCTACCTTCAAACGATTTCAGACCATCTGAATTTTGTTTATGAAACAGACACACGCTTCTACCCTACCGAGTGGTAGTACCAGCAACAGACCGTAAACACAGACGACAAGGACTGACTGGACTTTGACATACTGACTACATACAGTACGTACACACACATTGGACTCTCTTTTTATTTTGTTTTTAATGAAGTGAACTGAACTGGCACTGAGCAGAAGAGCTCAGCTCTTATTTTTTTCTTTCCCTTTTCTTTTCTTTTTCTTTCTCTTTATTATTTTCTGGCGCCTTATTTTGTTTATTAGCAAGGGGGGGTCATTTAAAGTGTTATGTTTATTGATACTTTGCTGACATTAAAGTGTCATCTGTTCAACCGCCAACTACCGAACCTAGAACAATTGTTAGTGCTCCTCAGCTTATACAGTTAGGCTTAAAGGTGCAACACAAAAACATGGCGAACATGAAATAAAGGATCGGATATCCGAGGCACAAACACAGTACAACCAACAGAACAGATGCAACAGGTGCAACAGCTCGAATGAATGCGAGTGCAAGTGCAAAGAGGGAAGGAAGAAGAAAGTCTTTTATGCAGCAGGACCGGGAGGGGACAAGATAAGGGAGAAGGAGGAAGAGAAGAGAGGAAGACAAAACAATGAGTACAGGACTAGCAGGACGATTTCACAGCTCATATCCTAGACGGGGGAATTAATGGGAGTTGGAGACAAAGGACCCCATAGATTGACAAGATATACTACGACTCTAATAGGTTACATGCGCTACTAGTGATCATATGACAGAGGATACACCAGAATAAAGAATAACCCAAGAATACATATTTTCCATTACATAGACAATGAAGTCATTGAGTATTTATGGAGATTTGGTTCCATTGAAAGGGCAATCAAAGTGACCAGCACAGAAGCGCAGTATAAAGACACAGTTATCGTAGAGTTTCAGTCAGGTGAACCCATTCGCTTTCTGCAGAGCACCTTGCCCTGTAAGAGACCCACTAGTAACCCAAATGTTACTAATTACATTCAGTGCCTCTCTGAGCTCTATACAGCTGACAAAGGTTCATCCTTGACACACACTTATTTAGCAGAACTGAGAGATGTAGCTAAGCTAAGTGGTGCTGATTTCGAGAAGGTCTTGTTAGGAGAGTTGACCAGAATTCGTGAGTCTACCAACCCTCAGAGAACTGAAACAAGTTTGTCTCAAACCGATTGTGGACCTCCGTTGACCACTGACGTAACATTAGCTCAGACTGTGACTAACCCGACTCAAACTTAAGTTAAAGTGGTTACTGACGAAACTCATTCACATGAACATGACTCTTTTTCACTTATTGTAGGTGCAGAGGCGGTACCCTCACCTAAGAAATCAGGTATTTACCTCCCTTCTGAACAAGTCACCTCTCCTGAAGTCCAAAGGGTGGTAGTTGAACATGTCATCAGGAATAGTGACATGGCCTCCCAGTACCACGGTTCCACCAAGCTAAGATCTTTTTCTGGGAAAACTCCCTTTCCCAACTTAGAATCTGACTACGATACATGACGTAGTAACGTTGATTTCTATCTTGCCGATCCTTCCATGTCTGACAAACTCAATGTGAGACGAATAGTAGAAAGCCTTCTTCCACCTGCAGCCAATGTTGTCAAACATCTTGGGCCTAACTCCAGTCCCCATGAATATCTCAGACTTCTTGATTCAGCACACCGCATCATGGAGGATGGAGATAAGCTTTTTGCCAAATTTCTGCACACAAATCAAAACTCAGGTGAGAAACCTTCCAGCTACTTGCTTGCTTTGAGTAAAGTGGTAAAGCGAGGTGGCATTGCCGCTGCTGACTTTGAATGCCAGCTTCTCAAGCAATTTTGCAGGGGTTGTTGGAACAACAGTTTAATCATGAATCTACAGTTGGAGCAAAGGAAAACCAACCCTGCCTCATTTTCAGAGCTTCTATTCCTGTTGCGCACAGACGAAGACCGCCAAGCTGCAAAGTCAAATCGAATGAAGCAACACTTGGGGTTTTCGAAAGCCAAAGTCCATTCGAACCCTCTCTCTGTTACTGACTGTAACCTTGAGGATATTGACATGACAGCTCCAGCATCTATGACCACTCCTGTTGAAACCCGCAAACTAGAGCATCAAATTGCTAAACTGCAGGCGCAGGTGGCTTCACTCCAAACATCCTTGAGCAGCAACGCAGCTCAGTCTTCCCCTAAACCAAGTAAGAAAACCAAACCCAAACCAAAG